>NC_063441.1:2072329-2377954 GCF_020379485.1 Brassica napus | reverse complement strand
ATCACCTGCCAATGAAGAAGAAGCTCATAACACTGATGACACAACACCTGCTAATGAAGAAGGAGCTGATAAGGAACGTAAATGTCTTCCTCCAGAGGTCAAGCGTGGAAGGGGTAGGCAAAAGAAGTTGAGGTGGCAGTCTTGGCTAGAAATTTCCAGGATGAGGGGAAACCAACCGCGAAAACGGCACAAGGATTATAGTTTCTCCCAGTGCAAACAACCGGGTCACACTCGTCCTAACTGTCCAGGTTAAACTGGTGTTGTCTGTCTTATTGCTTTAGATGTTGTCTTATGTCTTGTGTGGAACTTATTAGTTGTATTGTTGCTTTGGATATTGTCTTATTGCTTTGGATGTTGTCTTATGTCTTATGTGTGAAACTTATCAGTTGTCTTATTGCTTTGGATGTTGTCTTATGTCTTATGTCTTATTGTGTTAGTCTTCTGTTACAGAACGCAGACTTCTTTTGTAGTCTTCTTTTACAGAACGCAGACTTCTTTTATAGTCTTCTTTTACTTACCGCAGACTTCTTATGTAGTCTTTTTGAAAAGAAGACTAATACGTAAGTCTCTGAGTTGTCTCGAATTTGTATTTTTGGTCGAAGATGAGCTAAGAAAGACTAATATACTGATAAAAAGATGATGTCTAGATAGTAGTCGAGTAGCAGACTTCTGTAAAAGTCTTCTGTAAAAGAAGACTAATACTTAAGTCTGCTGCAAGCAAATTACATAATTTTGTTACAAACAAAAGTGTGCTACATCAGCCTGTTACTCACAGCACAATACAATAGTCTGGTACAAAAGACTACTAAATCAACCTACATATATCCGATGAGGAAAGTCACCAAAAAACTTCATACTTTCCCTCAATTCTACCCAAAAAAGTGGATTAACCTTAGTCATAGACACCGAGATGATTGTAATCACGTTTCTCTGTGCCGTTTATCCTGGTCTCATCAAATATCTCACTCGCCATCTGAGACCTGATTGTCTTGATCTTCTTATCACACAGCTCATGAGGTGGGAATGGCATGCCAAGTGCATGACATTCTATATACTTCAAGCAATACACTCCACAGTCACCACTTTGTTTGTTTTGTGGCACCCCAGATTCACGCTCATGTGTGAAATCAACCGTGTACAACTCCCTCTCCGCACCGGTAGATAACATACGCAGCATGTACGGCAGCATGTGTGCAATAGGCTTCACGGCCTTAGCAATTTCTGCATCCGTAGCGTAAGCAAGATCACTATCCCAAATGACTATGCGTCTCCTCGGGATTGATATCCAGCAAGCTACCCAATGATCGTTCTTGACCAATAATGGCGCATATATATCATCAATCTCCAGTGCCCATGTCTTATTTGATCTGCTATACGCTGGTTCCTCGCCTGTGTAGTAGTCTAAGGCACCAGGAGGGAGTAGTTTACCTGAGCCGTCAGGATTGGCAGGAGAGGCCAGAAACTCTGAGTACTTTGCTGTCCACATTTGAGTAAATACAGCATCCAACATGCAAATTCTGTCCGACCTAAACCATTCAGGGTGCTTTGTGTATCAGAGCCTTAAAAGATTAATGCCAGCATCCATGTGCTGCAGTTACAACATTAGAGACTTCTACATCAGAGACATCTACATGCGAGAGAAGTCTACATGAGAGAGAAGTCTACATACTGTGTCAATCAACCATTTTGTAGGAGTTAGTAGTATGTAGAACCAATCACTTGATGAACCTTTGACCTTCGAGAAGTCTACATGAGAGAGAAGTCTACATACCGTGTCAATCAACCATTTTGTAGGAGTTAGTAGTATGTAGAACCAATCATTAGAGACTTCTACATCAGAGACATCTACATGCGAGAGAAGTCTACATGAGAGAGAAGTCTACATACCGTGTCAATCAACCATTTTGTAGGAGTTAGTAGTATGTAGAACCAATCACTTGATGAACCTTTGACCTTCTGTCGCCATTTGCTGTGAATAATCAAATTAAATAAATAAAACACTACAAAGTCTTTATATAAAGAGCAATTAATTTAGGAAATTGATGACTTACGGGTCAAGTTTCACCCAATCAAGAAGAGCAGAGAGCTTTTGGCGATCAGGATTAGCAAATGGGTTATATCTCTGGCCTTGCTTCGGCTGGTTAGGTATAATAACCTTTGCCGTGCTGTTTCCATCAAAAGGAGACTGCTGAGTTGCAGCAAGCCTACGTTGCCGCTCACTCTTAGCACGGGCCACAATGCGAGCAGCTCTCAGTTTACGAACTTGTTTCAGTTTTTTCACAGAACCATAATCAATGTGTGATTGTTCTTTATCTACTACAACCACACTTATGCCTCCATTCTCATTTTCACTCTCACTCTGCATTTGTTTTCAGTAGAAATAACACATTAATAACAGGCACAAATTTTATACAAACCAAAAGAGAACATACAAATGCACACGTTTTTCAAACCAAACAAGCTAATATTCCAAGGTTCCAAAACAACATGAAAAAGGACTAATATTCCAAGGTTCCACACAACATGAAAAAGGTTCCACCGTTCCAAATCCAAATGCAAATGCAAACAAGTTATTTCTTTTTCACTGATTTTTTTCCTCTTTTCGGATTGAGTGGTTTGGGAGATGTTTTGGTACTAACCACAGTGGCTTGGGTGTCTCTAGCTTTGGCTCTTGTTGTCATTCCTTTGGGAGCTGTTTCCGCAGCTTTGCTTTCCTCGGCTCTACTTTCCTCGGCTCTGCTTTCCTCACCTTTGCTTTCATCACCTTTGCTTCCTTCAGCGCTGTCCTTCTTAGCTTTGTCTTCATCAGATTTGTTTGCCTCAGGTACATCAGTAGATGAACCAGCTTTGGTGTGGTCTTCCTTCCAACCTTCACGCACCATCTTCTCAACAGCTCCCACTTGAGTTGTAAGGCCCTCAATCATGTGGGATTGTATCTTCAGAGTGTTCTCGCATCTGCTCAGCCCCTCAACCATATTAGAAGTCAGGCCAGTTAGCCAACGAACTATTTCTCCTTTCATGGTCTCCACATCCAGGCCAGGGGACTCACGAGCCTTTTTGCGTGATTCTGCATCAGACTGTGTGCGAGAAGGGGACACTGTCTTCAAGCTTCGCATCATCTGACCAGCTTCTGTCTTCATCGGATGAATCTCCACCTTCACATTTGTCCACAGTTTTGTTCCAACAAGAGGCCAGTGACTTTGTTCCCACGCCCAGCCTGAAGAAAACATTGCCTTCACTATGTTATCAGCCTTCTCATCTTCCAGCTCACCATCCCAGCGAGGGAACATTTCAGAGTAATCCTTCATAGTAAAGTTCTTAGTCCTAGTCTGCAGAAGATAAAACTATTAAGTTAGTATAAAACCACGTTATATCAAATTAATGCATATATAAACATAAGAAGCATACCTGTTTCAGCATATTCTCCTGGAGCCTTCTCTGGCCTTTGCCACCTAAGAAGGCAAGTAGAGGTGGGGTCGGAGAACCTTCTATAGGGAGACCATACCCAGCTCCGAATTCAGGGAGACAGCAGTAGACCCAGACTTGAAGAACCTGAACAAAGCCTTCAATAGCATATGTTTTTGTCAAGTCTACACCCTTCACCGACTCCATCAAGAATTTAAAGGCTACTCTTCCCCACGGATAATCTTCAAAAGCATCTAGATCCATCACTAACCTAGCCAGGCTAGCCCGTGTGGGTGACGAGGTTCTTCTTGCTTCGATGAAGCCAGCGTAGATGGCTAGATACCCTAAACGCAGCCGATCATCTCGAGACCATGTTCTGCACATCTGACACGCTGTAGTTAATTCATCAATACTTGGGCCCCGGTCGAAATTCACTCCCATCTGCGCCCAAAATGCTTTCATGTCAGCCGTTACCTCAACCAACGGATTCTCGAGATTCTTCACATACTCGCAGTTCAGGCCAGTTATCTCTTCAAATTCATGCAGAGAAAACCACAATGGTTCAACACCTACGAGACTCCACAACTCAAACTTCTTCTTGCAGTCAAGCTGAAAACACAGTATATAGTGCACCAGCCTTGAAGCCCATCCAAACTTCATTTCGTGGAACTTTAAGAACACTCCTACTTTCGAGTTCTTGAGCTCCTCCCATTCATCTGCCTCGAGTGCTTCTTTAAGAGCAGGGAAGAGCTTGCTGTCATTGCTGTAGTAGGCAATGCTTTTATTCGGAAAAGGTTCATGGCCTACACTATACAGCCTTTGTGGGAAATCAAGTTTATCCATTTTGAAACCTGCAGCAAAAAAGCACAAACAAAAAATTACACAAGAGAAGTTTACAAACGAATAAAAGAAGTCTACAATTCAAAATGAATTCTATGCGAGAAGTCTACAATTCAAAATGAAGTCTACACGAGAAGTCTACAATGCAGAATGAAGTCTACACGAGAAGTCTACAATGCAAAATAAAGTCTACCCGAGAAGTCTACAATGCAAAATGAAGTCTACCCGAGAAGTCTACAAATCAAAATGAAGTCTACACGAGAATTAACCATTCAAACTAAATTAATAACCCAAACTCTATCATAAATCGAGAATACGAAACCATCTAACCAAACTAAATTTGTCATCCTTCAACGGAAGCCAAAAACAGTATAAAACAATTCAAAAAATATGTCTACATATCAACAATGATGTCTACCTTAAAGTAGACTGACCGGAAGCAGAAAATGGATTAGAGAAGAAACTAATAGGTTAGTTAACAAACTAGGAGAGAGGTTACAGGAATATAAGTCAACTAGTTAGGTTATTAGTTAAACGAGAGAAGACATAGAGAGATGAAGTACCGTTCGTTCCCTGGAAAGATGAAACACAGTTTGTTCGCTCGCTAGAGTAGAAGCCGTGAGACTGACAGGAAGCAGAGATTTGGAAGTCGCCGGCTCAGATCTGAAAAAGAAAAAGGTAAAGGTGGTTACTTTTAGCAACGGAGCGGACGAAGCCGAAGACAAGCCGAAGACATTTAACTTACCAGAGCGACGGAGTGGACAACGACTAGTTTAAGCGGCGGAAACGGTGTGGCTAGAGTTCGCCGGAAATCTCCCCGAAAATCGCATGAGAGAGAGAACGGCGGGGATTAGGGTTTTTTTTTACCCCAAAAAGCTTAACAAATCGTATTTATATTCTGGGTAACTTTTCTGGTTAGGTTAAAAGAGGTTTGGTTTAAATTCGATTTGGTTAATATTATATTGGTTAAATCCGGTTAGGTTAAATTTGATGTGTGGACTTCTTTGTAAGTCTACAACGATTTTTTTCTTTCCCTTTATTATTTGCGAAAATTAAAAAGATAACTTACAAACTTTGTTTGTTTATTTTTAATATTTATAATATATGATTTAACATTCTTATTCATAAATATGTAAATTTAATTTAAAATAAAAAGATTTTATGTAAACACCAATAAAATAAACTGAAAAGGACGTCTCCAGCTAAATAGACTTTTTTGTAGGTCTACGAAACCCTAAACCCCAAATATCAAACCCTAAATGTTTTGCTTGATAATCAAAAAGTTCCAATTATACAAAATATAAACTACTAAACATTAATATGTAGATTTAAGTTAATAAAACAAAAAAAAAACAAAATCTAAAATCTAACCCTATGAAATCCACCACTAAAAGACATAACATGTTATAAACTTTTGTTTGTAAACTATAAACATTGTCTAACACATGATAACCAAATTAGTATATATTCTTGAAAATTGTTCAATTATATGAAATTTTAATTTATTTAGTTCATATTATCCATTATATTGATGATTAGTTAAAAATATCACTATAATTATTTTTATACATTTTCAAAATTAAATTTTTAGATCAAATTAGAGTATAGACTACAAACTAAGTCTATAAGGTAGACTTCTTAGAAAGTCTAAACATTTGTAGACTTCGTTTTTTACGTGTAGACTTCCAAAGGATAAAAACGTAAAATACATTTCTGTTTTTTTTGTTTGGTCATAAGGATTAAATAGTACTTTCACTACCCCTTTAGGTTGGTTTTGCATTTGACTGAAAGTGGGGTACACTTTTATATTTGACTTGAATATTTGAGTTGGTTTTAGCAAATGTCCCCCGAAACAATCAAGGGAAATTGCCACAAATAGCACATTCATAGTACCACTTTTCATGTTTACAATAACCACTTTTACCCTCACTTTTAATGAAGGATAAAAGACAATTATACCCTTAGGGTTAACTAATCTAGACTTAGGGTTTAGAGTTGAGGGGTGGGTAGGGTTTTTGGAATGTGAAATTTAAGATTCTAATAAATATATATATAATACTTAAAAAATATATAAAAATTTTAAAAAATAGTTCCAAACATAATTTTCGTTTTTCAAAAAGAAATTTGAAAAAAATAAAAAAAATTCGAAAAAAGATTCAAAAAAAAATTATAAAAAAAATTCGAATTTGAAAAAGTATAATTCGAAAACATAAAAAAAATTTACCTTTTTCATTTTTTTATATTTTTTTATATTTTATATTTTTTATCTTTTTTTTTATTTTTTTTTATTTTTTTATTTTTATTTTTTTATTTTTTTATTTAAATAATGATTTATTATATATATAATAACAAATGCATAAGAGTCTTTTGCCACTTAATGAAGAAATGTATTTTTAAAAATATCTCTTTAGTGGTTGTAAAAATGAAAAGTGGTACCATGAAAGTGGTAAACATGTAATTTCCCCAACAATCAAGAGTAAACGTAAAAGCTCATATCTTAGGAAAAAAGGTATAAAATAGCATATGAATTTTTCTTTAAAAAAATATGGGAAAATTGGGAAAATACATTTATATGAGATTTAATTTGAAAACTACACAATTCTTTATTTATTTTGAGAACTACACTTTTGTACATGTAAATTGACTCAATTATCCAATCTGTATATTTAAAATTATTGTTATATAATTTTGTCATAACTGTTATTTAAATAGTTAAACTAAAAATTTCACAAGAATGATATTTTTATTTATTTTCTTTTCAGAAAATACTACTAAATCTAAATAATATCTTTTTTAAGTATATCTTTATTTTTTCTGAAAAAAATTATATATTAAAACAAAAGTCACAATCTTGATTCATGTGTAATCTTTTAAAAAATGGACTTAATAGACATATTCATAGAAAGTCATGTTACATTTAATCTTTAATTTTATCATTTAAATTTTGGGCATACCAGAAATATTTATTGGGCTATCAATAATTAGATTTAAACGATATGTGATCCATTAGAGTTTAGATAATATAAATTAAATAGATATAATTTAATGTTTTAATATTATACCTCCATATGTTAAATATTTAAATATTTGTCTATGTTAACTTTTAAAATTATAAAGATTTGTTTTTAAATAACAAAATTTATATTATCAAACAATAATTAATTTTTATTGCCTTAAACCAATGAAAACAAATTTTAAACTATATAGTTTATTTTAAAAATTAAACAAAAATTAAATGTTTAATTATTTACTCGATAAATTTCGATAATATAAATCTATGAAACGAAAAGTTTAATTTTTTTAAAAAATTCTAAATTTGTGAAATATTACAATATCTTTGAATATAACAATAAAATAATATTTTACTAATCTTTATATATATAGTTACAATTTTAATAATGAAATAATAATGCGAAAATAATAATCTGAAAATATATATATAGAAAAAGATACAAATACATGTGAAAGTTTGAAACAATCTATTCAATGAAAAAATATACCGTAAATTTATTATGTTTTAAAAATTGATAGACACATATATATTATAATATATATCAATTTAGAATTGAAAACAAAATATTTATATAAAAATAAATGAAAACGAAAACCCGCGCGGTTGTGTCTTGAGTAATAGTTAAGTGTCTATGAACGCCACAAGAACATTGTGACAACATTCTATCTAAAAAATGATTATATAAAAATACTATTAACTTCTTTGGAGTCTTGAGTTTTTGTTTTATTAACTTTGTAGACATCAGTTTCTTAGTCGTGAGTTTTTTTGCATTACAAACTAAAGTTAGGTATGACAAAAAATTTTTTTTATAAATTATTGATCTAATATATAATGCTAGAAAAGTTATGATTATTTCAAAACATAAACAATTTTGATTTTTTAAGTTTTATATTGAATTAGGGTAAAACTGTGTTTTCACATATGAGAAAGTGTAATTATCAAAAAGAAAAAAATAAGGTATATTTTTCAAATTTCAAATCACAAACAGGGTATTTTTCAAATTCTCCCTATATATATATATATATATAATATTCTTTGATTACAAATGCATTATTGACATGATTAACTGTTTTCAATAAATTTGAGTCAATAGTAATTCTTTTTTTTGTCAAAGGAATTAATAGTAATTCAATAAATTTATTTATTATAGAAATTACTAGTATCAAAGCATAGAAAACTTCAAAAATGATATTTGCAATTATTTTTTTAAAACAGAAAAGTTTACGTGTTGGTTCTGTTAGCTAGATTAATTTGTGGGTTAATATATGGAAACTATAAGTATAAGAAGAATATCAATTCAATTAAGTCTTTCTCAAAAAAGTAAATCAATTTAAGCACATGCAAATGTTCAATCAACTTTATAAAAAGCTTAAAGATAAACCAATTTTTCCTAAAATGTTTTTCTGATGATAATTATTCTCAAGAATGATAATATAAGATTTCATGGTGGCCAAATATATGTATCAGAGGAGAGACAGTATCATTTTGGTTATTTATGTGAATTCGTGTAAACATTATAGTTAAATACCATGTTATATAAATCAGCCACGATAGCTGGAAGATCTATAATCTACACTAGGGGTGGGCACTTTACCCAATATCCGAAGTGGCACCCGAACCCGATCCGAAAAACCCGAACCGAAATCTGAACCGAAGTAGCAAAATACCCGAACGGGTATTGAATTAGGAAAGATTGGATACCCGAACCCGAATAGATAATATCCGAACCCGAATGGATATCCGAAGATAACCGAACATATGTATAATTAACCTTATATTTCTAGTTTACATCTCTTATTTTATATAAAATATTTATATTAATACTACACATACTTTAAGTTCATATGATATACATGCAATTACGGAAAAAATAATTTGGTACTCACTTAAAAAGGATGTCAAGTTTTTTTATTTCAAAAATTAACAAAAAGTTACATCCAAAATTTTAAAACAATAACTAAATTAATGCATTTTTAGTTTTAAAATGTTATGTCCAAATCTATTAACTATTTAATCTATTAAAAATAAAAAAAAAGTTAAGTAAAATTTATATTCTTAAATACAAGAAATTTAAAAAATGAAAAATTTAATTTTTTTTCAAAATCTAAATATCCGAACCCGATCCGAAATAACCGAAACCGAACTAAAAATACCCGAACCCGACCCGAAGTATAGAAATACCCGAACGGGTCCTACACCTATATACCGAAATACCCAAAAATCTGAAATACCCGATCCGAACCCGAACGGGTACCCGAACGCCCACCCCTAATCTACACAATAAAAAAAAAGAATTTGACAAACCACAATTTTAAAATTTAAATTATGCTAATTAGCTAATGGCTGCACTTACCATAATAGATCACAAATTCGCCAAGACTGAAAATTTAACGGACTAAAACTTTGAATTAACTGATAATGAAAACTGCATTTATTCAGGTAACTACGAATTAGCAAAATCGCAAGAAAAAAAACTACCTTATTTTTCTTGTAATTTTAAATAATAATGCGAAAATCATGGTTTAGGGAGATATTATTATACTGTAGAAAGGTCAGAAACTAAACTAACATCTGACAAATCATAACAAACAAAAAAATTAGGAATAAACATGCCAAACTCTAAAGTTGATGTAAACCTCTGAAAAAAAGCCAAAATAATAATAATAATTTAAAGAGCTCATAAAAACCCAAAACAAAAAAAAAAGATTTTGAGGAAACCTCTACCCCAAATCCACAAACCCCCACTTGCATTTTCTCCCCCATCTCCCATCACTCTCTCTCTCTCTCTCGTCTTCCTCTTGCAACAAGAACTGCAAAAATTCCTTCTTAAATCCCAGAATTTTCAAAAACCAATCTCTAAAAGTTTCGGTTTTGATGAGTTTGAGTGGGAAAAAGAGTCAAATCTCTTGAACGCAATGTGAGGATCAACGAATAAGAAGAAGAAGAAGAAGACCAAACAATGGTAGCTGGAGTAATCTCCAGCACTGACCCAAGAAACGCACCTCGAGATCGGCCCAACAATGTCGGAAGCGGACAAAGAAGACCAACAAGAGGCAAACAGGTCCCCTCTCGCTACTTATCTCCTTCCCCTTCTCACTCCCTCTCCTCCTCCACAACAACAACCTCATCCTCTTCCTCTTCTTCCTCCTCCGCCTTTCTCAAGACAGCTAAACGACACCCATCTCCCTTACTCCCTCGCCCTACAAACTCCGCTTCTAATCCCATCAAAACGCCGTCGTTTCTACCTAAACGCTCGCAATCGGCGGACCGTCGCCGACCCTCGGCAGCTCCGGCCGAAATGTCGGTGGCGACGAAGATGCTCATCACTTCCACTCGGAGCTTGTCTGTTTCCTTCCAAGGCGAAGCCTTTTCGCTTCCCGTTAGCAAAAAGAAGGAGCCTGCTTCTCCGCCGGTTTCTCACCGGAGATCGACGCCGGTGCGAGATCAGAGGGAGAACTCGAAGCCGGTGGACCAGCATCGCTGGCCCGGAGCTTCCCGGAGAGGAAAGTCCGAACCTTTGGGGCCGAATCCGCTCTTTGGTGAGAGTCCTAGGGTTTCTATTAATGGAAGGTTGAGTTTAAATATGGAAAGTGGAAGAAGAAGAAGAAAACCAAACAATGGTTTATTAACCTCTAGTGACGTCACTGCTTCTGATACTGATAGTGTTTCTTCTGGTAGCACTAACGGCGAAACCTCCAAGTCAAGGAGCTTGGCTTCTTCTGCTAGGTTCTGGCAAGAGACTAATACCCGGTTAAGGCGGTTGCAGGATCCCGGTTCGCCTAGTGTGTCATCTCCTCGTGGTATGGCTTCTTCTCCTGTAAGAGGTGGTGCTGCTGCTGCTATTCGCTCTGCTTCACCGAGTAAGCTTTGGGCTACTACTACTACTACGACTTCATCTCCAGCTAGGGCTCTTTCGAGTCCTTGTCGAGTGTCTGATCAGATGAATAACCGCAAGGACACGCCTTCGATTCTTAGCTTCTCTGCTGATATTAGGAGAGGGAAGATTGGGGGAGATCGTGTTGTGGATGCACATTTGCTGAGGCTTCTGTATAACCGTTACTTGCAGTGGAGGTTTGTTAATGCGAGGGCAGACTCTGCTTTAATGGTGCAGAGATTGAACGCAGAGGTATGGCTTATGAGATTTCCTTTTATTGGATTGTAGATGCTTTTAGCCACCTGCTGCAGATTTAGAAAAGGGTATTGCTTAGGATCTAGGTGAGATGGGTGCAAGATTTATTAGCATTTGTGGAAGCATATCGTTAAGTCTCATTCTAGGTGCCAACACCATGACTAGGTGGAGTTTAAGCATGAATGTGTTAATCTTACAGAACTAGAATAGTGGAAGAGTAGCCTGCATAGGAAGTATAGTTAGTTGAAATCTTTCAAGAAGATGGTTGTAAGTGTAAACTGAAAGACATTGTTTCTTGGGGGTTTATGGTATAACATAGAATGTGATAACACTTCTTGTTTTCTCTTTGCCAGAAAAACCTGTGGAATGCATGGGTATCAATCTCTGAACTGCACCACAGCGTTACATTAAAGCGAATCAAATTACTTTTGCTAAGGCAGAAACTGAAACTGGCTTCTATTCTGAGGGGGCAGGTAAGAATGTGAACCTCTTTCTATTAAGATTTGTCTTGATTAAGATTTGTTTCTTTCAATTTTTTGGGAAAGAAGACAGATTATTCTGTGGAATTTAGCTTAGTGATTCATTCTTGCTATAGAGAGAAAAGAAAGTTTTGGATATAACTTAATTTAGTGCAGAATGGTAATTGTACTGTAACAGGTTTAGCAAATGAATCTGGACTCTAGCTAAATTGTTTGTATGGTAGGTAAAATTGTTAGATCTACCACTAGAAGTTGGTATACTTACTTGCTTAGATTCATTTCACAACAACATTCTGAATCTTTGACAAGGAAACATAAGATTTTATTTATTTTGAAACTGAAGCACTAGAATCCCCCTTGGGTGGTGCAATAGAAAATAAAGAATAATAGTATGGATGTTGTTTTTGATATTAGTAAATAATAACTCGCTTGTGTATTTGTTATTGTAGATGGGATATCTAGAAGAATGGTCTCTTCTAGACAAAGATCATTCAAGTTCTTTGTCTGGAGCAACCCAAGCCTTGAAAGCCAGCACGCTTCGTCTACCTATTGTTGGAAAAACGGTGGTGAGTTACCTATGTGACATAATAATATACTAATAGCCCTGACATGATTGTTTTGGCTTTTAACTTTTAAAACATTGGGTTAGGTTGATATCAAAGACCTTAAGCATGCTGTTAGTTCAGCTGTTGATGTAATGCAAGCTATGTCATCTTCCATATTCTCGCTTACTTTGAAGGTAAAATGCTCTTTGTCTCTCTATCTCAGCGATTAACTTAAAAACTGTCTTTTGAAAGCTAAAAACACATGTCTTCAGTCTGAAATGTAATTTGTCTTGGGACAACCCTTGTGTGTTTATGGATTAAGCTCATTTGTGTTATTATTATGGTTAGGTTGATGAAATGAATTCTGTAATGGTGGAAACGGTGAATGTAACTGCAAAGGAAAAGGTTTTGCTTGAAAGATGTCAAGGTTTCTTATCAAGAGTAGCAGCAATGCAGGTAAACAAATTTTCTTCTTGTTTTTTTGTCAGGTTTAGATTTATCTGCAATGTCTATATTCTGACATTGATTTGGGGTAAACACAAAACAAACAGGTTACAGACTGTAGCGTGAAGACGCACATAATACAACTAAGACCAATCACAAGCAGCTTGACTTCATGACCCTAGAAAAACTGATCTTCCTCAAGAGAATATATTTGTTCATTTTGACTACAACAACAACAATTCTCACCAAGAACAAATTTGCTAACACGGGGCCTTTTTCTTCCTCGTATCTCGACCTTATCGTTTTCAAGCCAAGATTAAGGATGAGGTTCGCGGGTTTATTGTCGCCATCTCTCTCTCTCTTTCCCCTTGCTCTCTCTCTTGCTTCTCGTAGTTTTTTGTTTTTCTTATGTAAGTTTGCAGGTAATTCCTCTAAAGTAAGTAAGCTTAGTTTTGTATACAAAAGTTTTCTTCTTGTGTACATATAACAGATGTAGTAATGTAATGAATCACTGATTTTGTTATAGACTTGTTGCCGTTTCTATAATGTTAAGCGGTCTTGTCTTTCTAGTTTATGTGCCTCAACGCCTTGTTTGTTGATTAACCTTGAAGTCCACTGTTTTAGATCCTGATCTTTTTATAAGATGGTACCATAATTTATACCAAGCATCCCTACATTTTGAATATTTGTATAAAGGTACATTATCTTTCTATAATTTATACGGTGTTTTGCCGGTTACTTTGTATGACATTTTGTTCAGGATATATGATTTTTTCCGATCAACAACTCCACTAGATTCGAGTGAATATGGAGCAATAGTTTGGTAGATTAATTTTATGTTCTTTATAGAATGCATTAAATGGATCATCATACTCACATCTTTTATCGCTTCTAACTCTATCTTTATAGTTGTTCTAAGTTGATTTTCAACATCGAGTTTTAATTTTTTGAATTTATCTGGTTTCATCTTTATTACGTAATAAATATACATAACAATATTTTGTGCAGTCTTCTATAAAAGTCATAAAGTACATTTTCTCACAGTTTGTATGTATTTTAAATCACATAAATCAAATCTAAACGTTCATTTATTCTTTCGACATGAAGTGATAAAGTTTTTGTGAGTTTAGCATGTATGCATACTTCACATTGTTCTTTACTTGTTTTGCATTTTGGATTAGATTTAAATTCACTAAGTTTGTATCAATTTGTAGTTCGCATGACCTAATTTTTAGTTACATATATTAAAAGACTTAACCAAATAAAAAATTAGCTTTGATTGAAAGTATTTAATCGTCACTGATATAAACATTTATATAAGTTTATAAACTCAATTTCACCCTTTAAATACTAAACACTAATTAATAGTCACTAAACTCTAAATTCAAATGTTATGATATTTTAATTGAAAGTATCTTTGGTATCCAAAGTAAGTCTCTATATATAAAGTTTGTTAATTTCTATATTTGCTTCAAACTAATTAATAAAGGGAAAAATTATTCGAAAATCATATTAAGAATGTAAAACACCATTAAAACATTTATTTCAATACATAAGAAACGTTACATTAGAATATAAAAAGTATTCAATTCAAGACGATTTTGTGTTGTTGACTTCAGCCTCCAATGCTTCAACAAACTTATCAGCATAACCACTCAACAATCCAGGACTAACCAAAGTCTCTTTCAGTTTCATATGATTCCTCTTCACTAAATTCCCAGTCTCACTATCTTTATCCATCACGGATTTAACTGCATCTCTCAAGCTCTCTTTGGAAAACCATCCTGAATCTTCTCTATGAACTTTCACAGAAACTTCTAGTTCCTCACTCAATAATTTTGTGGTGAGAACTTGATCACCTAACTGAGGAATAAACACAATTTGACAATCACTAACCAGAGATTCCCACATTGAACCGGATCCACAATGGTTCACGAAGCAACCTACTGACTGATGAGACAATATCAAAGGTTGTTCCACCCATCCTCCCCAAACGATTCCACGCCCTTTAACCCGTTCTTCAAACCCTTCTGGTAAAGCTTCTTGAACTGTTGAAGAGCCTCTTGGCAGCTTAACTGCTACCAGAAATGGTAAACCAGTTAGCTCCATCCCTAAACAGAGTTCTTGAAATTGATCTTTCTCTAAAATGGTTTGGCTGCCCAACGCACAAAACACTACCGAGCCCGGTTCAAACCGGTTTAACCACTGATTCCACTGATCTTCTAATGGTTTAACACTCTTTTCTTGCGGCTCAGGGAACATTGGACCGGTCAAAAGAACTTTTCTCTGACATTCTCTCTCGATGAAACTGCAATATTTACCCTCGATTTCCGCGCATGTTCTTATGGAAGCTACGTCAGAGTTCTTAAGCCCTGTAATGATCCGACTAAAGAAACGTTTGTGGGAGTTCGTGAAGATAGAATAGAGGTTGGCGTCGTGCCCACGAAAAGCCACTTTCGAAGAAGGATAACCAGGCTGTTGAGGAAACCCTAATTCAACACCAGGTGCAAGAGCAACAGCTACACAAGCTGCGGATACAATCTGGTAACTCACACTCTTGACTCCAAACTCTTTGGCCATTTCTGGAACCCAAGGAACTAAATCAAAGAATATTAGGTCTGGTTTCAAAACACGAACCTTTGCTTCGATTTGATCGCGTAATAGATCCATGGCATCGGATATGAGTTTCCCAGTTGTGTTTGGTGGGAGATCTGCGGTTGTCTCTGCGCCAACAGGGAGACCTTCAACAGGAGGAAGAGTAAGAGGATGGAAGCAAATGCTCTCTGGGTGCAGGTTAAGGGATTCAAGCTGTTTCTGAGCTTTCTTGGGAAGCAAGAAGGTTATGCTATGACCTTTCTCAGCTAGTTTGTTGGCTAGATGAAGATATGGGATCATATGACCAAAAGCAAAACATGGGTACATAAAAGCATGAAACTTGGACCCCATTTTCTCAAGAGAGCGGAAAAGAAGAAATTTGTGAGTCTTTTTCCCAAATTATATAGAAGAAAAGTCGCTTCTTTTGATTTTAGATGCTCCTCCTCTTCTCTGTTTATCTCTCTATATATCTATTAACTTACCTCAGTTTTAAAGGATGTGTAGTTTTTATTTGATATTTAGTCCGGTTAGGTGGTGCTAATTGGTGATTTGCATGTGTCATGTGTTAAATGTCAGGTGAATCCAGGTGAATCACGTGAGGAAGGAAAGATAGTTGGTGAAGTATGTGAGAGAGAGAGAGAGAGGGAACATGATGCTTTAGATGTTCTAGGAACCGAGATGCTCTTCCTGTGCTCAGTTTATTTATCTATATATATCTAACAGTAATTAGCTTAACATGATTTGTTTTAGGTGAGGTGTCATTATATTATTAATTGAGATTAGTTAGGTTAGGTAGTGGTAATTGCTGGATTGCATCTGCATGTTCCTTTTGTTAATTAAGGAATATGTCTTTGTCCATATTTTGCTTAGTTGGTTTTTTTTTTTGTCTTTTGCTGATAGTGTGAAGTTCCCAAGCTATACCATATCACTGAACTAGCAACAGCAAATCATGGAAACCAAATCATGAGTCAAGTTTTGGAAGCGAACTTGGGAAGAAACTTGGCAAGGAAGACACAAGGTCTATATTCTCGACGGACTTGATATATTATGAGAACCATTTGCACCACTTTTAGTCAAGTACTACTGTTATTAATTAGGATTGAAATGTGATCAATATTGTGATATATTTTTTCATTGTTCACAAATCTATACTATACTAAAAGGGGGATATAAGCCATGGAGAGGGTGTCCACATAGGATAGAAAAATCAACCAATCAGAGAACCCGAAATTGCCATGTCATCTCATTTATTTTTCGTAAAAAATAAAAAAACAATGCGAAGGTGAGAATCGAACCCGGGTTAGTATGATATATATATAGGACAGTTACCACTAAGCCATTGAAACTTTCTTGGATACATATACAAGAACCACTAAGTATATAATCACAAACTCTTATGTACATTTACAATAATATGAATTCAACTTTCAAGACTCCGATAGTTTGTTTTGTAAAAAAAAAATAAGTAAGTGACTAAGCTAATATATTCTTAGAAAGTGTGAGAACGTTGACAAATATGAAAAAGCATAGATTTTTGTTTTCGTGACAAAGTTAAGAATTTTGTAAAAGTAAGTTTAACATATAAATTTCCGTGACAAATATGAAAAAGCATAGATTTTTGTAAAATTTTGACAAAACAACTCATAACATACTTCTCTAATGTCTTAATAAAATATTATTTAAGGGTGCAATAATTAAATATATTAATTCAATAAATTTTGTAATTTATAGACAAAACAATAACACAACAAATTTTGAAACATTTGTTTAACCTATCGATTTTTTTTCATGAGAATCCAACTAAACAAGATAAAAATAATAATTAGATTTACAAATATTTAATTACCATTTTATTCAATTTTGATTAATTTCAAATTATCATAATGTATCTTTTTGAATTTACAAATATGAAAAAGCATAGATTTTTGTACAATTTGACAAAACAACTCAAAACATATTTTTCTAATGTCTTAATAAAATATTATTTAAGGATGCAATAATTAAATATATTAATTCAATAAATTTTATAATTTATAGACAAAACAATACCACAACAAATTTTGAAACATTTGTTTAACCAATCGATTTTTTTTTCATGAGAATCCAACTAAACAATTAGATTTACAAATATTTAATTACCATTTTATTCAATTTTGATTCATTTTAAATTGTAATAATGTATCTTTTTGAAGTTACAAAAAAATAATGTTCTTTCTTTATTACACTAGCATTATATATAGATTCTATATACACAAAATAAATATAATATAACAACATAAGCTTGCTTTCCCCGATTCATATGAAACTTTTTAAGTTATCCACCAAAGCAAATTAATTAAATCAATGAAATTGTTAAAATACAGTAAATTAATATATAATTTTATTTTAAATAAAATTATTTAAAAAGTGTATTTTCGTTAAAACAAAATAATAAATAAGTAAAACTGATTTGATGGTAATTTTTATGATATATATATATATATATATATATATATATATATATATATATATATATATCAATTCTGTGAAAGAAATAGAAGCTTAATATGGAAAAAATCTTAAATACAAAAACCTCTAAAAATTAACAAAAAATCTAATAAATTAAACTATGATATCACTTAAAAGCTTCTTAGACCATATTAATAAAATATTTAAGCGAGAATTAGAAAAAATTTGATTTTTTTTTCCAGCAAAAAGTTTATTATTAATTAGCATCAGTTATTTCAAGATGTTTAAGAAATGGCGGACAAAAAAATAGGATGGACATTAATGATATATGAACTATGAATAGTACTTTGTGAAGCAGACTTAGATAACATATCTGCACATCTATTTTCAGTCATTTTTGATGCCTAAATTTAATTTCTTCAGAGTAGTTATTCCACAAATAGATCGTATGAGATATTGTTTTGATATGTAGATTTGTTTTTTCAATGTTAAGAAGATTGACAACTGTAAAAATGTCTCCTTCGTATATGATATGTCTATAACCGAGTCTCCAACATGAGACAAATTTGTTTAAAAAGTAAATAATTTTATTTTTCTTATATTATATAATCAATATATATTATTTACTGATAATAAAAATATAGTTATTCATCTATCACAAATATCTATGCAAATATGTGAATCAAGTACAACAATCAAACAACATAATGATTTCCACAAAGAAAATTTAAAAAATATATTTATGTTATGTAGTCATATTTTATATTTTTTAAATAATGTAATACAATATTATACATTATTTTTTTTAGAATTGAGAAATACATATATCAGTTAGACAAATTAAGCGATAATTAGACAAATTTGATTTTTATTTTGTGAGCAAAAAGTATATTATTAATTAGCATTACTTATTTCAAGATGTTTAAGAAATGATGGACAAAAAAATAGGATGGACATAAATGATATATGAACTATAAATAGTTTTTTGTAAAGCTGACTTAGATAACACATATGCACATCCATTTCCAGTCCTTTTTGATGCATAAATTCAATTTCTTCAGAGCAGTTATTCCACAAAGAGATCGTATGAGATATTGTTTTGATATTCAGATTTGTTTCTTGATTGTTAAGAAGATTGATAAGTGTAAAAATGTTTCATTCGAATATGATATGTCTATAACCGAGTCCCCAACATTAGACAAGTTTGTTAAAAAGTAAATAATTCAATTTTTCTTATATTATATAATAAATATATATTATTTACTGATAATAAAAATATAGTTATTCATCTATCACAAATATCTATGTAAATATGTGAATTAAGTACAACAATCAAACAACATAATGATTTCCACAAAGAAAATATAAAAAATATATTTATGTTATGTAGTCTTGTTTTCTATTCTTTAAATAATATAATACAATATTATACATTATTTTTTAGAATTGAGAAATACATATAATATCTTATCCGCGTGTAGCGCGGTTAAAAAATCTAGTATTTTTAAAACACATTAAATTTGCATGTAAATATATTATCTTCTATGATTATAAATTTTAAATAAAGTTAAACTGTAGTAATTCAATAAAAGTTATAATTTATTATCATTAAATAACATAAAATTTATAGAAAACACACAAAATTTTATCTTTTTGAAACACTATTTTTCTCCAAAACATTATCTTTGGGCATGGGAGGTATATTTTTTGGAAATTGTTGGGTTAGGTAGTCATAATTAGTGGATTGAATGTGTATCATGTGCAAATGTCATCGATCATTGTGATACAGATCTTGTAAGATATCCGATCAAGAAATATGCTACCCCTACGTATTATTTGAGAACTATTGCAACATTTTTTTGTAGCCACGTGTCATCATTAGAATGATTCTTAGAATCCTTAGAGAAATAAGTTGGTCCATCTAAATATATAATAAGCTTTTTATTAAGCCACAATAAATACATTATTAATGTGCTTCATTATTTCCATAAATAAGATTACGGAATTGTCTAATGTGGCTAAAGTATATATGACAATTGATAATTTTGAATAATAAAGATTTGATAAAAATAAGTGTGTATTATAATTATATTTGTTTAATTTTAAGCTACTAAAATAAATTAAACAATCATAGTAAACATATAATAAAATTTAAAAAAATTATTTATATATTATATTTTGAATTTTTAAAAATGAGTATAAATTACTAAAACTGTTAAAAGTTTCACATTCAAATTTTGTAATTTATGATTTAAAAATTTTGTTATGACATGATACAAATAATTAAAAAATAATATAAGTTGAAAGTTTTATTTAATAAGTATAAAAAATAAAAGATATATAAATATATATATATCATTTTAAATTAAACTATATGCCATATAAAAATACATAAATATCTTAATTTTGAAATTTTCTTTGAACATTTTTTTGATAAAAAATTTGAAAAATATATTGATGACTTAATTTTTAAAAATATTATAAATTACTTAAAAAATTAATCCCACAGTGAAAATTTTGTTATCACTAATTTAGACTTTTTGCTATAACAGATACAAATGATAAAAAAATATGAGCAAAAAACATCATCTAATAAATATTAATATTAAAATATACCATATATATGTTACTATCATTTAAATTTAATTATATATCACATCAAATAGAAAAAAATATTTATTCGATTTATAAAATTTATTTATATGTTCGCACCAATTTAATTATATAAGTAGTAGATAATGACTTTTTGATTATTCAATATATATTTATTATTTCATAATATGTTATAAACATATAATGTATAAAATAATTTATATATATAATGTTCATCCCGCGTAAGACGCGGGTCTTAACCTAGTATGTGAATATTATCTTTACATAATAACTCTTTTTTTGCTTGAGAAACTATATAATATAATAATATTCATTTTGTATTAGGTTTTGTGCATGTGCTTGAATTAATACGTAAAACAACTTTAACCAACAAAAAAAAATTATATGGAGAACTTTTATCAGGCAGATAATGAAGGTGACTGGAGTCCGTTGTAATGCAAAAAAGTACTTTGATTGTTAAACATTATGGAACAAGATCATTTTGATATCAATGTATTGGCAACATCCAACCAAATTTCGGTCAGGACTTCATCATTGATTTTTTTTTTGTAGTTGTATTCGTTCCAATGGGTTAAACTTAAATTATTTTACAAAAACTTGTTTTGAATTTATTGATGCGATGTATCAAATCTAACTTTTATGTTATTAGGGGGAGGCCGGTTAGATTATAACAAGTGAATTTAACTTTAATTTATAATATCTATAACCATAAAAGTTATTTATCATGTTTTATCTAGGTTTGAAAGTTAAAATAAAAAAGGTTGTAGAAACCTTATTTTCTAAAGCTTTATTTTGAAAAATGATAGATTAAAAATATTGGTGTATAAACATTAAAAAGTCGTACCGACAAAATTCTAAAGTAAAATTTTTACAACTACGCCCCAACAAATCATCCGATTGTCTTTGATAGATAATATTAAATAAAATAATTATTAGACAAAAAAAAAGAGAGAAAAATCCCATCCAAATCAAACACGAAAGAAAAAGAAATGAATATGGTACCAGGCGTTTCTGATTTTTTCTGCCGTTTTTCACTAGTTATTCGATGTGGATGGTGAAATACATGGGCCTAAATTATGGCCCATTACGAGATATTTAACGGCCCAGTTAAGCTCTTTGTACAAGAAAAGTTAGGAAGCCACATTCAACCGAGACTAGATTTTGACCCGCGTTTTGAAAGCGCGGGATTAACCTTCTTGCATATGAGTCATGAAACTTTTATCTTTTTACATGTTAGATATACCAAATTTAAAATAGTTAGAACAAAAGAGTCATAGTATTCTCTTATCATATTGTATAAGAGTATATAAGTAGACATAAAATATTTGTATTCTCATTTTTTCTTGAACTGATTCTTACTTACATTCTCATTTGCAAAGATGATTTACATAGTTTCGTCTGACAATAAAATCTGACAATAAAATGTATTAGATTTCATATGTATATATTGTAAGGTCATAAACCCATTTACGGCAGATCTAACTTTAGCTATGTTATAGGAAGATATATTGTTCTGAAATTGGTATAAACACGAAACCGAACTTTCGTAGGAGTTGCAACTTAAGTGAGATATTGTAGCTTGTCTATGGTAAAGTCTTGCACAGATGACAGATGTAAACTGAATATTTTCGTAATGATATTTCCTTAAATAATATAGATTTTTGATTGCAAAACTTTAATGCATTAATGTTGAAATAGGTTTAGGAAATAAATGATGCGTACAATTAGGAAACAATTGCTGCAATATGGTTGGGCTATAATTTATGTTCGTTTTGAATTTTGAAAACATTGGGATTTTTTTTTTGTCACTAAAAACAGTGGAATAAAAACTTCTTTTTGATTGGTCGAATTAATGGAGTCACAAATTATTATTATTTTTTTAAAAGAAAATAACTAATGGCAGAGAGTTGTAAATACCTTGAAAATTTAAGGGCAGAATCCTAGATAACACAGATCCGATCCTCTCTTCTCTTGGGAGAAAATTTGAAATTCAAATCAAACGCTCCTTTTCTCTCTCTTCTCTCTCTCTCAATCTGTATACTTGAGGATGACTCTGGTACCATCCATCGGTCGCGAGCTCTCAAAGCCACCGTCTGATGGGATATCTAATCTGAGGTTTTCGAACAGCAGCGATCATCTACTCGTCTCTTCATGGGATAAGGTAAGAATCTACTAGTACATTTGAACTCTGATCTCTCTCTCTTAATCCGATGATTCTTTGGTCGAAGAGTGTGAGACTGTATGATGCGAACGCCGATTCGATGAGAGGGGAGTTCAAGCATGGAGGAGCGGTGCTCGATTGCTGCTTCCATGACGACTCTTCTGGGTTCAGTGCCTCTGCCGATCATAAAGTTCGACGGTATGCTGTTATTTTGTGATGCCAATGGAGTCTCTTCTCTTGAATGTGTATACTTACTTGGGTTCTGTCACAAACGCATAAAGTTTCAATCTTGAAAATGACATGTCAGATTTTTGAAGTTTTTTTTTTATTTCTCAACTACGGTTAGTTAGTAAGGCCTATTTTAATGTGAGTTCTTGATGATTGTTGTTCCTTGTTTCTCTTGTTGTGCATCAGAATTGACTTCAGTGCTGGCAAAGAGGACATTCTAGGAATGCATGATGAACCAGTGCGGTGCGTTGAGTATTCTTATGCTGCAGGTTGGTCAACTTCTATTCATCTTCTAAGTTGCTTACCTTGATTCTTTTGATAACTAGATATAGTCATCCTAATTGAGGGCATAGAGTTTCTTTCAGATTTTAGCATTTTGGTGCTTAGTGTTGTCCCCGCAGTCTTAATTGAACACTATGAATACAGGGCAAGTCATCACTGGAAGCTGGGATAGAACGATTAAATGTTGGGACCCAAGAGCTGCAAGTGGACCGGAGCGCTCACAGATTGGAACATATAAGCAACCTGAGCGCGTCAACTCTCTTTCTCTCGTTGGAAATCATTTGGTTGTGGCGACAGCAGGAAGACATGTCAACATTTATGATCTCAGAAATATGTCCCAGCCTGAGCAGAGAAGGGAGTCCTCACTTAAGTACCAGACCAGATGTGTGCGTTGTTATCCCAATGGAACAGGTTAATTGGCTCACATGTTGCAAGTTGCTACCTTCTTGTTCCAAGTATACTCAGTAGCCTCCACGCTTATGATTTTTATTAATACTCTGCAGGATATGCACTTAGCTCTGTTGAAGGGAGGGTTTCAATGGAGTTTTTCGATCTATCAGAGGCTGCTCAAGCTAAAAAGTATGTTCATAATGCTTTTCCTGTTACCTCTTTATGACGAATTTTACTCATTGTTTGATCCGACAACTATATTTCTACCTCTTTTCAGATATGCTTTCAAATGTCACCGGAAATCCGAGGATGGAAGGGACATTGTCTACCCTGTAAATGCAATTGCCTTCCATCCGATGTAACTCTTTATCTTAGAAGGAACCTAATTGTCTCCTTTCATATATACGGTTGCCTCTAGTCTTAGCTAACATTTTACAGAAATGGGCAGATAATTACGGTTTATTAAAATAAGAAGGGGGCATAAAATTGTTAGTCTAAATGCTGAAAATCAAAATCTAGTGCCGAGTAGAACAATTAACTGTGTAATGCCTGGTTTCAAACATATTGTCTTAAAATGTTTGTTCTTGAATCCACTAGATATAAGGAACCTTAGGGGAAAGTTTGAAATTTTAAGTTCTGTTGCTATATCGGTTCTAATAACCTAATGGTTTTGTAACTGTAGTTATGGCACTTTTGCTACCGGAGGTTGTGATGGTTTCGTCAACGTTTGGGATGGTAACAACAAGAAGAGGCTATATCAGGTTTAGCAATGACAACAACTTCTGATACGATTTCTTTCAGTGTTCTTTTGGTAACGAAGACACATCATTAACTGCTCTGTTTTTTTCGTAGTACTCAAAGTATCCAACGAGTATTGCGGCGCTGTCATTCAGCAGAGATGGTGGACTACTGGCTATTGCTTCTAGTTACACGTTTGAAGAGGGAGACAAACCGTAAGTGATCTCTTAGTTAGATCTCATCAGGCATATAGAAACATCCATACGGCCACACTATTGTGTTTGATTTTGGATTGATCTCTCTTTTGTAGGCATGAACCGGACACAATCTTTGTTCGGAATGTTAATGAAATTGAAGTGAAGCCCAAGCCTAAAGTATACCCAAATCCTCCTGCATAGTCCCGAACTATGGAATGAGCAGAGTTATTTGGACTTGGTGTTGCCCAAAGAAAAGATTGTAGCATTTTATCTTTGTTGAGCTTTAAAAACTTATTTTGGCTGTAAAGTGAAGTATGTGAACAATACATTGGCATTAGAATCTGACGTTGTGTTCTTTTGGTTTTGAGTAAAGTCCATTTACTCTGTGGTGGTAAGAAAAAATAACTATGGCTTTGGAACTGAGTTTTGTTGTGTTCCTATGGTTTTGAGTTTTGTCTGTAATAATGCATCAGCGTTTAGTTCAGTCAAGCTCAGGCATATATATGTACATAGAAGGTCCGAAAACCTCACTAAATTTTTTCTAAGTTCACGAATCTAAACAAAATGGATATAAAACTTTAAAGGAACAAGTAGACAAAAGTAATCAACACACAAACACTACTTCTAACGCTTCTCTCTCTCTCAGTTCACCTGCAACACATTTAGCTTCTTCCTCTTCTCTCAGTCACCTCAAGTAAGGATCATCTGCTGAACCAAAAATTCAATACATCCATTACAAAAGGTATTTTCTTTGTCAGAGATTTCATGTGTTGTGTGTTTTTACCACATTGCAGTTGTTTTATTCCTTTCAGGGACTTTGAAACTTCTTCAGCGAATACTTGAGCTGCTTCTGCTTCGGCTTCTGCAATCTCTGCTTGCTTTGCAGCTTCGTCAGCCTCTGCCATGGCTGCTTCTGCCTCTGCAACTGCCTGTGCTGCAATTGCTGCCGCCTCATGTATGTTCACAATCATCATTCTAGCTAACTCTCCATCAACCTCTGACTGTCTCTGAACACTCACTTCATCTTTATCAGACGATGTCCCCAAATGTCTCTTCTTGTGGGATGACAAAGCAGTGGAGTTTGGAATTCTATACTTGCGTTTAACCTGTAAAAAGAGAAAGAAAACTCCTGATCAATACAACCATGAAGCAAGTTGATTGCATAAAAGACTATATGCACATGATTGTTATTAACTCTTACCTTGATAAGCTTGCCACTACCAAAAGCAGACAAGTACTTTAGCTTGGAAGACAGCAACTGTTTGAAGTTCGGCGGTACCTCATATCGTTCCTATATCAAACCCACTGAGAATCATCACATTGAAAATGTAGGCACCAGTTGTTTTGACAGTACATCATAAAAAGTGAGTACCTGGATGTAGTTACCAATTGCTGTTTTGCTAGAACCACCAGGCTGTTTCATGGTACATATTGCTTCCGTTATAAGGCTATCCAGCCTGCAATGTTTTTTACAAAAGTTACAAACACTCTGAAACAGTAAGTTTCATACAGTAAGTGTGATAAGACGCTAACATAACATTGCAACAAAAGCATCTCCTCTCCAATGAAAGAAACAGAGATTAGATGATGTTGCTGACCAATTAGGTGTCCTTGGAGACGAAGCTTGCAGTGCAGAAGAGCCGGTGGTAGAAAAGTTCTTAGCATCCACCATTTCTAAGATTTCTT
The DNA here is from genome assembly GCF_020379485.1 of Brassica napus. Taxonomy (NCBI): domain Eukaryota; kingdom Viridiplantae; phylum Streptophyta; class Magnoliopsida; order Brassicales; family Brassicaceae; genus Brassica; species Brassica napus. The sequence goes on along the minus strand of NC_063441.1, from coordinate 2,351,761 downwards.
CATCACTTGGCAATGAGCCAAGCGTCCTTTTAACAGGCTTGGGACGCGATCCGGATCCATACCCCATGACACTAATGTTTCTCCATTTATCCTGTCTCAGTCCAACAAAAACAAAACAAGGCTGAATCACTATAAAGTTGAGAGAAAGGATCAAGAAGGGGTGATGAGATGACCTTAAGATCTACATTGGAACGAAGGAACAAGACTTGACTAAAGTCAGGGTCTTTGAGGATGGTGCGCCACCTACCAGGGCCGTGCTTGGAAACGGCAGATCTTAGAGCTGACTCTTCTTCTTGACTCCATTTATGCTTAGGAGCACCCATCACGATGTTATAACTCTGATTCTGCAAACCCCATAATAACAACAAGCATATGTAAGAAAGAAAATGTCTTTGTCGGAACCGTTTTTTCTAAGATAAAAAGATCATTTCTTTCACTGTAACCCACAACTCCCTCTCTGCACGCAACCATAACTAACAGTTGAAACTCCAAAAGTTGTTACAGAATCTCTAGTTGCAGTAAAAACCCTAAAACCTCTGTTCCTGCGGAAACCCTAGAATGTGATACCAAAACCCTAGAAAACTTACAAAGATTCCTCCTTTAGATTGAAACCCTAATCTCATGTTGATAAAGAAGAAGATGAACTCACCAGATTTCGGAGGGGAATGTGATCACTGCGAGAACAATTCAGTGTCTTTTTATTTTGTGAGTCTTCTGAAGAAATAAAAATTAGGGTTGAAGTAGACACAGCTTACTAACGGACATCCGTCCGTGTTTTTATAATTGTGGATTAATAATTTTAACACTAATAAATCATTTGAAGTTAACGGATGGGGTTTTGGAAGAATATTAAACGTTGGTGTCGTAAAGAAAATGAAAGAATCAAAAAAGTATATTGTGTGGTTTTAAATCTGTCGTTTATGTGTGCTAGTAACAGCATTAATGCATTATCTTCGTGTTTTATCATATGCATTATTTTTTATTTTTAAAGATAATTACAAACTACAAATTACAAGTAAGGGATTGACTGATTTTCCCGCTAGAACCCGTAAACGCAGCTTTTGCGGTTGGTAACGGTTGACGGCGTTTTGAAACAATTATACAAACTGCTACAAATCGATCCAAACCGCTACGAACATCTTAAAATCAAAAGCTGGTTCCAGCTAGCGTTTGCGGTTGCGGAAGGAAAAATAAATATAAAATTATTTTCACAAATATTTTAAAATTCTAAAATAAAAATTTTAAAATGAAAATATTATAAATAAAAATATAGATATAGTTTATATATTAATTAAAATTCATAAACAATATCATAATGTGCTTTATAAAAACTTTAAACTAACTATTTATTAGAAATTTTAAACATTTATATACACATATATAAAAAGATATACACATATACAAAACGAAATAAAATATTTTTTAAATATTTTTAATATAAATCTTCAAAACAAATTTTATTAAGATTATAACTTTCAACTAATTTAAATTTTATAAAAAACATCATATTTTTTTAATCATATTATATTCATAATTATTATATTTTATTAGAATAATATGTTTTTTATATTTTTTAATGTTATAATATGTTAATATGTATAATTTATTATTAAACCGCTGTGATATCTTATAATCAACCAGTCACAAATATCCCGCAAATACAACAATTTTCAAACGTTGTATCAGTCATACAAAACGCTTAATAACGCTTGAAACTGCAACCACCTACATCCGCAAACTTCCGCACCCGCAACCGCAACCGTTGCATTTAAACCAGTTGGTTACTCCAACAAGGATCCCCAAATTTATCTTTAAAGTTTTATGTAATTTGCATTTTTGTCCTCAATTTTTATATAATTTAACTATAGTCATTATATTTTCATAGATAGATATATTATAACTAGGCCATAATTATAACACAATATTTATAAATACAATTTATTATAACACAAAATTACATAAAATAATAATAAAACACACATCAAGTCATAAAATATATAAAAATACAAATTACTCATTATTGTTATTTCCATTTTCCATAGTATTCCCATATATGATCAATCAACGCATTTTAAAGTAAGAAATGAGCCTCTTGAGTTTTTATCTGAAGATTACGAGTCAGAAATTGTTGAAATCGATAAAGAAAATCAATACTAGTTTTTAAACACATAAACATATGTGAGTTATATATTTATTAAACACATAAATATATTTAAATATTTAAGTGAAACATAGTTATAAGGATTAAAGTGATAAGAAATTTAATACTACTCTACATATATGTTAGTTATAAATTTATAAGGACTAAACTGAACAGTAAATAGTATTTTGAGGACTCTAATAGTTGAACCTAAAATTTGAAATTTAACTATTTAGACTTTCAATTTGAGAGTTGGTCTGTTAGAAAGCCAAAAACCTCAAAATTTGAAGGTTCGAGGTCTACAGATGATCTTACTGACTGTAATGGGCTTTAAAACGGGTGGGGAAATTGCACGAACTGGCATTTCTAGTTGATTTTGTCCTTTCAAAAATAACATTTTGATTTCAAGATTCTGCATCATGTTGAGTAGGGTGGGCAATTTACCCGATATCCGAAGCTGCATCCGAACCCGATCTGAAAAACCCAAACCGAAGTAGCAAAATATCCGAACAGATATTGAATTAGGCGAGATTGGATATCCGAACCCGAACGGATAATATCCGAACCCGAATGGATATCTGAAGATAACCGAACATATGTATAATTAACCTTATATTTCTAGTTTACATCTCTCATTTTATATAAAATATTTATATTGATACTATACATATTTTGAGTTCATATGATATACATACAATTACGGAGAAAATAATTTGCTACTCATTTAAAATGCATGTCAAACTTTTTATTTCAAGAATTAACAAAAAGTTACATCCAAAATTTAAAAACAATAATCAAATTAATATCTTTTTAGTTTCAAAATGTTATGTCAAAATCTATTAACCATTCAATTTATTAAAAATAAAAAATAGTTAAGTGAAAGTTATATTTTTAAATACAAGAAATTTGAGAAATGAAAAATTCAAAAAAAAATTTCAAAATCTAAATATCCGAACCCGATCCAAAATAACTGAATCCGAACTAAAAATACCCGAATCCGACCCGAATTACAGAAATACCCGAACGGGTTCTACACCTCTATACCGAAATACACAAAAATCCGAAATACTCGACTCGAACCCGAACGGCCACCCCTAATGTTGAGCATGTTAGTACTAGTAATAATATTATTATTTTAAATTTTTAAGCTAAGCCAACAATAAGTCATACCAATTGGTCAAGAAGTATTTATTATGCTCAATCTTGGTTAAAAAAGGAGAGAGGAGAATGTTTAAATGGTTGATGGAGTTAGTTGTATACTTTTGGGGCATTAAGTTGAGAATAATTTGCTCCTTCGGAAAAGTTTACTGGACTTTGTAATCTCACACATCATATCCTTGACATTAATATGACAAAATGGGGAAATCTGGTTAAGTCAAACCAGTGCTTTAGTCCGGTTCATTTTTCTATATACATGTTGCATTAGTGTTAATTACGTGCACGTGAGCACAAGGTAGAATAAGAAGAAGAAAAGAAACAGTCAACATAGTTGCCCGCCTAACGTTTAATTAACCCCTTCGAAGCCATTTTAAGCAAAGTTTTGAATATATAGCTCTCACAAATATTGTAGAACTTATCGAAAAGCTAACCAAAGAAAGAAAGTTGCAGAGAGTTATGGCAAAAATTGATGATTTTGCGCCATTTCCAGTTAAAGATCAGCTTCCCGGAGTTGAATATTGTGTATCCAGCTCTCCGAATTGGCGTATGTCTGTTAAATTTCATTATATTTAGTTACTTGTATGTTATTTTCTTAAAGAGATTCAGCACCATAAAAAAAAAAAAAAAAAGAGAGATTCAGCACCATGTCTTAGCTTGGAATGCATATGATTTGATAGTTCTCGTGGAAAATAGATCAATAACTCTCGCTATATTAGCCGTCAAGTTACGTTTAATGTCTAACCGAATGAATTCATGTGTGTTTCAATGGTGATAAATGGTTACAAAACTTGTTTATTTGTGTTTATATGATTGATGATGCAGCTGAAGGAATAGTTCAAGGGTTTCAACATTACATTGTAATGCTAGGAACTACTGTAATAATACCTTCCATACTCGTTCCTCTCATGGGTGGTGGTGATGTAAGCATTAACGTTAATCTCAACTCCTAACTATGACGCACTAATTTTGCTTAAACGGATAAAAACTGAGAGATTATGACGTCATTATCAGGTGCAGAAAGCGGAAGTGATAAACACAGTACTGTTCGTGTCGGGAATAAACACGCTCCTGCAGAGTTTATTCGGAAGTAGACTTCCTGTCGTCATTGGAGCTTCTTATGCTTACGTCATCCCTGCTCTTTACATAACTTTCTCTTACCGATTCACTTACTATCTTCATCCTCACGTGGTTAAATGACAACCCACTTCTTCTTTTTTTTGAAAACATTTGAGAGTTTAGTCCTGAAAATAAATGTTGTTAATACAGAGATTTGAGGAGACAATGAGAGCAATTCAAGGAGCTCTAATCATTGCTTCTATAAGTCACATGGTAATGGGTTTCTTTGGCTTGTGGAGAATCTTGGTCAGGTCAGGAAGGGGACATAGAGCTCATGTTGTGATATACTTGTGTAACAAGGAATCTCAAAACCCTAATCTTTTGTTTTTTCTTTGTTATAGGTTTCTCACCCCTCTCTCAGCAGCTCCCCTCGTGATTCTCACCGGAGTAGGCCTTGTCGTCCTTGCGTTTCCTCAGGTAAAATGATTCAAGATTAACTCCAGAAAACATCAATTAGGTTTAGGGTTTTTTTTGGTTAGCGTGGAGCTTTAAGAATAGTCTTTGTGTTGTGCAGCTTGCAAGATGTGTAGAGATTGGACTCCCAGCGTTGATCATACTCATAATTTTATCTCAGGTCTAATTCAATTTTATGAGATTTTATATGAAACCATAAGTTCTGAATCTCTGACAATGATTGTGTGTATGTTGTTGCGTGTTCCACAATCTACCAGTATCTTCCCCACTTGTTCAAGTGTAAGAGATCAATATGCGAGCAGTTTGCTGTTCTGTTCACAGTAGCGATCGTATGGGCTTACGCAGAGATTCTAACAGCAGCAGGAGCTTACAATAAAAGACCTGACAGTACACAGCTCAGTTGTCGAACAGACCGGTCCGGTCTCATTAGTGCTTCCCCATGGTCTGCTCATCTTTCATTTAGATTTCCTCTGTTTCCCGATCAAAACAGAGGATCTGTCTGAAGATTTCTTCCTTCTTTCTCAGGGTGAGAATTCCATATCCGTTGCAGTGGGGACGCCCAAGCTTTCATGCAAGCGATGCATTCGCAATGATAGCTGCTTCTTACGTGGCTATTGTCGAGGTTTTGATCAACATCCCAGCTCACATTCTTGGTTTACAAAAGGATGATCTTGCTGAAAGATTAGGGTCTTTATGTTTGATCTTTGTTAGACGACAGGTTCACTCATCGCTGCTTCAAGATTTGGTAGTGCGACCCATATACCTCCCTCGGTGCTTAGCCGTGGCATCGGATGGCAGGGCATAGGCGTTTTGCTGAATGGACTGTTTGGAACTGCAACCGGTGCAACAGCTTTGGTGTAATGAAATCAAATCTCTTTAATATAGAACGTTCTCAGGTGCTGGATCTTAAACTTTGTTGTTTTTTTGTTTGTTCTTGTAGTGAAAATACAGGGCTGCTTGGACTAACAAAGGTTGGGAGCAGAAGAGTGGTTCAGATATCTGCTGGTTTCATGATCTTCTTCTCCATTTTTGGTAATACTCCAAGCATGTGAAATTACTTGGAAACAATTTTAATCGCTAGGCAGTAATTATATACTTTATAGGAGATTAATGATTAGGCGGACACGATTTTCTTTTAGATACGATTTGCCGCCTACACCGATTTTTAGAACATTAGTCTTAACCATTACAAAACTTGTGAAAAATACAGGCAAGTTTGGGGCTGTTCTTGCATCGATACCTTTACCGATATTTGCAGCATTGTACTGTGTTCTATTCGCCTATGTTGGTATGTATATCTCAAGAACTAGACTCTTTCCTACTCCTTTTAGCTTTTTCTATAAATGTGATTGAGATCAGGCAGTGGACCTTGTGAACAGCTTCTGCAGGACTTGGCCTTCTTCAGTTCTGCAACTTAAACAGCTTCAGGACTAAATTCATCCTCGGCTTCTCCATTTTCATTGGTCTCTCTGTCGCACAATACTTCACTGAATATCTATTTATCTCTGGTCGTGGACCCGTTCACACACGCACTTCTGCTGTAAGTGTGTTACATCATCACTTTATGTTTGTTTGTGTCTTGAGTGTAATGATTCGTTTGTCATGGACGCAGTTCAATGTGATCATGCAAGTGATATTCTCTTCGGCTGCAACGGTTGGGATAATGGCGGCGTTCTTGCTGGACTGTACTCATAGCTATGGACACGCCTCAGTGAGGAGGGACAGTGGAAGACATTGGTGGGAGAAGTTCAGAGTCTACTACACTGACACTCGAACTGAAGAGTTCTACGCATTGCCTTATAACCTCAACCGATTCTTCCCTTCTTTCTAAGACTGAGACTCAGTTTTTTTCAGTGTGTGAAACCTGTATCTAGCGAGAGAGATCTATGTACCACAAAACAAGATCCCAACTAGAAAACTTTTGTATGTTTCTTTTATCTTGTGTTTGCTTAGAGATTGTAACAGCTACATATTCCAGAGTGACTAGGCAAATTGAGATTCAAACTCTTTTCTTTTCGTTTCGAGTAACTGATCATCTTAGTCCGGCTGGAGATGTTGGATTGCCTCCTCCAGGTCTTCCCATGGCTCTTTGGGCAAGAGACCCATCATAATCCTAAACACAAAACGTTTTTTCCAATTCAGCATGAATGAAGCCAACATAAAGAAAACTTGGATTTAGGTTGATATAAAGTATAGTTTGAAACATACCCGCTTCTCGAAGGAACTATCCTGCGAGTTAGCTATCTTGTCTGCGATACCATAGTCAATGGCTGCTTGTGCTTGGAGATATTTAGGTCGCTTGATGTCCTCGTTGATCTGCTCTTTGGTTTTACCTGTTCCCTTAGCTAACAGCTCGATGTAATACTCAGTATTTGCATCAAGCTCCTTAGCCTGCCAGAGGAATATTCATTAACAATACAAGTGAAGAAAATTTCAAGGGATTACATAAGAGAGTACAAGAATGTGAGGGGCACCTTTATCCACATGTCTATGGCAGCTCCACTTGATCTGTTTACTTTTGGCAAATACAATTTTGCTGCACCATAAAACATCAGAACTTAGAAGCTTCCACAAGAGGTACTAATAAGCATGTCATGATCTAAAGCAAGGTTAAGACTCCAAATGGTAACATGCGGAACAACAACTAAAGTGCGGTTTCTAAAAGTAACAAAAACGTAAATGTAGAGACTTTTTTAATATTAACTGCGGTGCGGTTTTGTCCGTTAGCATTTGAAGTCTAAAAGTAGATATCTTTTGAGAGGAGAGAACCATACTTGATGAATGTGGCTGAACGGCACGATAACCCTTTTTCCCCAGAGAAAGAAGCATTGCTGCTTGACCAAAGGCCATGCCACAGTTGATAGTGTATACATCTGATTTGCAATACTTTTAACCCACACAAAAAATTATAGCAACAATGAAATGATTACTGTAATCATCACAATAAAGATAAAAGGCACAGATTCTTTTAGTGAGATGACTTACAGAAATGGTGTCAGCTATGGCATAAGCCTCTGTCTCTGACCCAACAGTCTCCATCTTCTCATTCTACATGGCATTAGCAAAAGGAAAATAGCAGATTAGATCAAACAGATTGTCCAGATAATTCCATCAAAAGACTTCTCGAACTGACCTGAGTCCCGGGTGAATTGATGTATAGGTAGATGGGCTTTGATGGGTTGTCATAGTCTAACCACATAAACTGAGCGACGAGTAACTCAGTAACTGCAGGGACAATCTGCGAGTAAAACGAAGCAAGATCAATGTCTGAGAAGAGAGGAAACATAGTAACAGTAAGTTAATAACACATGGAGAAGTCTTACTGGCATGCCAAGGTAGCATATCCGAGCATCCAAGAGCAAAGAAGGCAAATCTGGAGGAGCGGTTCTTGGTCTTGCAGATCCTCCTCCGCCGCCTCCACCTCTGTACATTTGGACACTCATGCTGTATCTTTTGGGATCTGCTGCATTCATGCCAGACATACTCCATGTTCCTCCGTTGTCTAGATAATTACTTCTAGATGAGATGCTTTCCTATTAACAACAAAGAAGCATGCCAAAAAAGACAAAGACTCATATATTAGAGAAGAAACTGTGTAACTGTAAAATGGAATGATAAGATGGATTAAAAGAGAATATTAACCTCAGTAACTTTCTCCGCTTGCCTGCGGACAGGGCTGTCCTCTGTCATGAACATATCCATTTGAGCTGGATTAAGCCCGTAGAAATACTGTGGTACATTCTTGAAGTTCTGCGTCACTAACAAAAGGCAAGTAACATAGAATGTCAGATCAAGTTGAAGGCAAATGTTGACGAATTGAAATCTCAACAAAGAGTTGCAGCAATCAAACTAACATTTAAAGATTCCATTACACAGACAACATAACATATAAAGGGCAAAAGGCTTTCATTTTGTTGAAACTAGTAAGAGCACATAGTTTAACCCCAAAGACATATTCTTTGCTTCATACAATGGTGGATCACATAGTTTAACCCCAAAGAAATAATATTTATTACATTCATCGTCCTATACTTAGCATCATCATTGAAGCTTAATGGGTCACAGAGTCCTATCAGTTACAGAATTTGGTACTAAGGTACTTCGTGTAAGCTAACGAGAGGAAAATAACAAATTTTCTGACCCATTTAATCACCATATACAACCGAAGAAGGTTGAGAGACCTAAGAACTAATCAAGAACTGCAGCAATCAAACTAATATTTCAAAAATTCCATTACACAAACAACATATAAAGGACAAAAGGCTTTCACTTTGTTGAAACTGCTGGAGCCAAAGACATAATCTTTGGTACTTCGTATAAGCTAATCAGAGGAAAATAGAGAACTTTGTGACCCAATTCATCATCAAATTCAACCAAAGAACGGATAAGGTTGAGATCTAATAACAAATCTATACCAACAAAGCTGAAGGAGAAGTAAAAAACCTCCATCTTTGAGATTGTCTCCACGAAATTGTTTGGGGATGTGGTCAAAGCTCATATCTTTAGCAGAAGCGAAGCAATTCGATCGTCTTGTGCGTCGAGGAACGCTAGAGCAAGGCATGTTCGAGGAGAAGAGCTTAGATCCCGACATGAAGGGTGATTTGGGAAGCACGAACTTGGAACAGACAGATTCATGGTTCAGCTGCGAAGTAAGAGGAGAGACCATCGAAGTCGCCATATTTGATCCGATGAAGAAGAAGTTGATTGAAACGAAGGATGTGCTGTTTTGGGATGTTTGAGGTGAAACTAGGGATTGCTTGTCATTTTTGCTGTCGTCAGATGAAGTAAGCACAGTCAAATCTCTACCAAACCAGAATCGGTTTGGTCTTGGTACCGGTACAGATCAATCAGTGTCTTTAACCGGCTCCGTCTCGATAAATTTCTGTCCGGGTTTCAGATCTATTTTTATTAATCAGGGATTTTGCTTAAGAAATTACTTTTCTTTTATGATATTAATAACAATTAAGATTTGATTCCTTAATTAAGCTATTTGGAAGACATGAAAGTTTTGAAGAGAAGTTTCAACAGCTCAGAGATCATTCATATACCACGGACACATAATTCAAAAGCGGACAATCTCGTACGCAGTGCCAGAAAGCAACCGTCGTTTGTCGTTCATATGGATGCAGAGTTACCGGAGTGGTTTGCAGAGTCTACATGAGTCCGCTTTGTTTGCTGACAAAAAAAAATATATCAAGACAATCTGGTTACCTAATTAACAACCTAGTTTCGTTTATTATACATAGTTTATTAAATAATATATTATTAGATACATTTTTTTTTGGTAGACCTATTAGATAAATTATTTAATTAAACAAAACTTATTTTTTGTTTGTTTTATTATTAGTTGGCATTTATTTTTCTCAAATGTCACTTCTATATCTCTGGGTGGATATTTGCCTTTTTAACAACTTAACTTTATTAATAACTAGTGGTATTCCGGCGTTACGCGTCGGGTTCGTATGTTTTATTCTCTAATGAGTTCAAAATCGTTCATAATCCTTGAATCACCAGTATATGTGGATAAGCTCTTACATTGTGTGTGTATGTTCTTTTACCTGCTTTGTATGATGTTGTTGGAGATGTTACATTTTGATGGTCGATATGGGTTTCTAGCAAACATATATTATGTTTTTATGTTTTCTAGTTGTTGGGTATTTTTTTTCTTTTGATTGTTCATTAGGATATATAATTGTTTCTACTAAATAGTAAATTAATAATTTGTTTTAGGAAATGTCACATTATACAATTAATGTACTATATCTTCAAAAGCATCTTAGTAGAAAGGATAGGTTTCTGTTTCTAAATTCCCAACGTTGGTCTTCATTTGTTTTGTTGCTGATTTTTGAACTGTAAATTTATTATAACTAGGGTAAACCCGCCCTACGGGCGAGCAAGTAAATAAATAAATAATTTAATTTTTAAAAAATATTTAATTTATTTTTAACTTAGTAGTATTAACTTTTATAACTTTTTACAACAATTTTAACTATTTATTTTACTATTCATTTTAAAAATTTTAACCATTGATGGTAGTTTTGGGTGTTTATTAGGTCTTTCTTATTTTATAAGCCGATTTGTTTAAAACTCAATTTATGTTTTTTTTTTCTTCTCTATCATCCCATTATGTTTTTTATCAACTATTTTATTTATATAAATTGTAGAGATACATACAGAATACATAATTATGATAAAGAAAATATAATTGTTGGTTACTGATAAACGGAAAATAGATAATTATGAAAATAATAATTGTTGGTTATTGCTAAAATAATATAAATTGAACACACATTATATCTCTGGAAGTTGCATACTGGTTATATGCATAATAATACCAAAGGTGATATAACTCTATATCAGATTATTTGGAAAAGTATATAATCATTGTCAAATATGTCTTATGTAAAGTTGTCTATAGCAGCAGCTCTGCCGGCTTCTCTTCCAAACTCACCACCAACGCTAAGAAAACAGCTACAGAAGATTTTCTACCACTGGAACTGCCTAAACTCTCATGTGCTCCTCTTGCATAACTCGTCTTTCATGCGATCTCTTCAGCCCAAGCAAAATAGAGTTTATCTCGATAGTAGTCAGCAACCTATAATCCATAATGCAATTAAAATGAGAACCAAATCTAACAAACAGACAAATGAGACAGAGACGGTTAAATCGAGCGAAGGATGAGAACATTGTAAATCTACAATCCAAAGGTTTGATAAGATCATAAGAACTACCAAGAAATACCAAAGGAGATGAAGATCAATCCGGCAAAGTCTATAATAGAATCACTATCTCATCTCAAGAACTTGATCACATAACCGATTAAAAAGTATACTGCAAATGTACGACTATTTATTATCTATGCAAGTGAGTCATACCGTCTTTCATACTGAAGTATAGTTGTCTTGGAGATTGCTTGCAATATTCATATTTCACAGGGTCAAAATCGAACTGTGGTCCCGTTACATAATCCAGAACCCAGTTAACGATGGACTTTGCATTCTTCAGATCATCCTAAGAACTGATGAGAGAAGAGTGGAAAAAATTTCTAGTCATTTGAAAGGCTTCAAAAGAATTAAAATACCTCCAATGATCGCTATAATACCATTGTGCTGAACTTGAACAACCACATCCTGGCCATTAGCTATAGTATATAATACCATTGTGCTGAACTTGAACAACCACATCCTGGCCATTAGCTATAGTAATTAGATGAACCTGTGATATCTACAAAACAGAGAGCTCACTATCAAATCATGCGAGTTATGGCTTCTTTCTTGGCTTGGAGATACACGTGCAATCCAGACACAAACAGTCCTAAGGATTTTACCGAAGCATTTAGCAATGGTTAGTTAGCAAAATCAATGAACAGATCTTCCAATGAATTCTTCAAATTTGAAAGAGAAATATAATGGAACACAGTCTGGTTAGTCTCATTGGCAAAATGTCTCAGTGAAAAATGTTTTAACAAAAACATTAAAAAAAAAATAACTTTGTAATATGGATTCATGACGGCTGAGATGTCTAAAGACCGGTGAAATAACCCTGTTTATGAACAAAAGGAAGAGTTAAATAAGAGACCTGAGAATCTAGTAGGAACATATCCACTCCCATGAGATCTCCACCACGGCTTATATTAATATCCTCTCGGAAAAATGGAGCAACGGGGCTTGAACAGAACAGTTGAGGAGGAACAGCTAGTCTGCAAATTAGAGAAGAAGACCGAAACGTTAGCCATAGCTCATGGTATTAGTTTACTGGTTACTTTAAAACGAATGAGAGGATGATTCTCAAAGTAAAAACATACGTTTTTATAGATGAACCTACACCGCCTTGCAGATTCAGAACTTGCATTGAATATAGATAGTGGGTGATTGATTAATGGAGGATTTCAAGAGGATTATTCGGTAACTGGTATCGTTTCGTGCTCTGAGGATGAAGATGAAAAGATTTGCCTGCGCATGAGCTCTCTAGAGGTAGAGGCGAAGAAGAACACGGGTCTGACCTAAATGGAAACGCCGTGTTTCATCTAATAATAAACAGGCTGCACTTTAGGAAGTTCATACAAAGCCTGGTTAGAACAAAAGCCCAAAGGAATTGGACACAACGTTACTGAAACGCTGCGGATCGCATATCCCTGCCACGTGGCGCGTCCAGAGTCTCTGAATTTCTGACGTGGCACTCCTTAGAAGGAGGGAGACTCTTCTTTATAGTATAAGATGGGATAACTATAGGTTTATTTAAGGTCAATAGATGTGTACTTCTATAGTTTTATGCCGAGGAGAAAATGATAGTTTTTTTTTCCGTGTAACTTTTTTTTGTTTAGATTCATTTTTTCTTGTCTACCAACATATTTTTTTTTGTCACATTTGTTGTTGTAACTAGTAATTTTTGGTGTTATGTTTTAGATTAATGGTTGACCATATTTCGTATTTGTGTAATGAAATCTGCCCTATATCAGTAAGTTGCGTAATATTTGTGTGTCTCTTCTTTAAGTTGAGCAGTAAGGCTGACTTCCGATCAACTCAACCAATATGTTGTTGATAAACCAGACATTTTTATAGGAGATCCGTTTAGGATGAAACGGTTTCTTTGTGGACGTTATGCATTTCACTTAAATGACAATTGATGTATAATTTCTTACCAAATGGATTATGTTACTTTTCAATGTGTTTGAAATGACCGAGCCAAATTGATAGACAATTTATTTGCTTGATCATCAAGAAATCAGAAGATAGGTTCTCGTTCTAATAAATTTGGTGGCTCCATTTTGGTTTTCAGAAATCATGTTCTTTCTTGTTTGTTAACTAAGAAGTAAGAGTTTTAAAATTCATTTTTTATTGGAGCTGCTTGTGTTTATTTGTAAACTAATTTATCGATGAGGAGCTGAGTTTGTACAATCATTTCCGAACCTATCTGAATATGCCTAAGAAATATCTAATAAATGATAACTTCTATATTTTTTTTAAAGTAAAGCTTTGGTCCAACAGGTTTATCAGTTAGCAAGCCAAAAAAAAAAGAAATTGAAGTGATATCTAGGTGGGAGTTTGTATAGTGTTTTGATTTATAGCGAAGAAGAAAATTAAATTCTAAAATTTCATTTGGTTGAAAAGAGATTTAAAAAAGCTATGAAAATCAGTTTATAAATGCAAATGATCATTTAACTCTCACCTAAGATCCATCCCATTGTGTTAATCACCATTCCAACATCTCGAGAAACAAAATTTTTGAGAAATTCTCGAGCAACATCACATAAGTAAAAAAAAAATAACAAAAGATGATTTCAACAAATCAATCAATAAGTCAATAACCTAATTATTTCACTAACAAAACACAAACACACATAAATAAACATATTCCCAAGGCTTATCACCCTGCTAGATTGCATACTAAACCAGCCTAGAATCAAATCTTGAAAGACCATTCACTTCGAAAATACTTGTAACCGTTTCTAGACACAGAATATGAACAGTTATGCAATGATTTTGAAGGATTCATTACTTTGTTCATTGTGGTCTAGACTCAGACCGTGTATTGAAATAATGTCCAAAGGGAAAAATATACCATCTCATACTAAATACACCAAATTATCAGAGTCTTGAACTTCACTTTTTGCTTATAAGTTCCTGAACACCTGACACTTCAAAAGTTCATGAACCCTATAAATCTTTACCAGTCAAAAGTTGTATCTTGGAACTATCTCACAGTTATAACAGATTTGATATTATTTTGGATCGCCCACCCTTGTGGATAAGGGACATCTAGGGCAGCCAAGTGAAGATGCCAGTTCAGTATCCTCGAGCAAGCTGGTGGAACACATTCCATATCGATTTCATCTGCTACCACCTGCTCTATAAATGTTTTCTCCTGCTTGGAAACACACCATGTCATGTTCAAGTAAGATTACAAAGACAGTTCACTGAGCACAAGAGATAGAAGTAAAAAGCCATACTTGGAAACTTTCCTTCACTGTGTCTAGATATGGTAATCGAAAGGCACATGTGTGTAGTGGAGACAGTCAACAGGCCATTTCATAGCAGTGTAGTTTCCAACGGAAGTAACCCTAGAGTTCCAAGTAACCGTAGAGTTCTCAAGTCCGTCCATGTTTTCCCATCCATTGATCGCTTCATACCCATCAAGACACACACAATCTTCCTAAGGTGCTTATCTTAATAAGACATAAAGTCTAGGGTTAAACATATAGATAAGATACCTGAAACTTCCAGGACCTAGCGTATGCTCTTGACCCATCGTCTGAAAGTGTAGTAGCTGCACATAAGCTGCATCCCACAATACTCAGCTGGTTAGGGTCTTAGATATCAAACTAAAAACGAAATAAGTTTTCTGATACTCATGTTATGAAGTTCTTGGACTCCATGTGTATTTACGAAAACAAATGATGTGATAAAAAGAGAAGTAATGGAGGAGACCTGGAGATCTTCGCCTAAGTCCACCATCCACCAGGAAGATATACGTTTTTCTTCCATTTAAGGCCCTGCAAAGGAGGTAAGCCAAAAAAATAAGTTGAAATCATATGATTGAAATTGGATATACTCGTAGAAACAAGGATATTTTTATAGTTCAAGCCAAGTTGCAATCATATAAAAAGAACAACCTTTGGTGGACCATACCACATGGGTTTTTGAAGCTAAAGCCTTCGGATAAGTGAGTCTTGAAGTGGGGCTGCTGGATGTAATGATGATTTTCTGTTAACATCGAGAAATTCAAAGCATAATTAAGGAACTCTTTCTCCAGTTAAACTCCTTCTCATGGTTCTTGCAAGACGACTTCAACGATCTCCTTCACCGACCTACCTGCTCACACGACAAAAATACACACAACTTTCTCTAAAATTCATTCCCTCTTTCCCCGTAAGTAGTTGCCAAGAATCTAGTTGCATACCTTTCTCGGTACCAACATCGAAGATTCCAAATTTGCGAGGCTTAGGCTTTTTAAGAGCTTTAGTTATGCAAGTTCCTTGAAGGGTCTTGTAGTATGTTTGTTCCTTTAATATGCAGACAAAAAAACAAATTAACATCACACAAAGATTGGTATGTAGTGAAATGACACAGCAAAGAGAGCTATACTTACCTGTAGAACGAGGATGATGCCTTGTCCAGCATCAAAGCAAGCACCAGAGATAGAGATCCTTCCATAATCTCTGAGTTGACTCAAGTTAACAGAGAATTTGCTTAGATTTCGTCGAAGCTTTGCTGACCAGATGGTTACTTTGGAATTCGATGAGGGGGATTGAATGCTGGACAGTGGATCAGTGGGTTAATTAGGCATAAGCTCGGTCCCAAGTAAAATCAATGAGACGTTATAGAGAAGAAGGAAATGCGATCGACGAACACAAAACCTGAAACTTTTGTCGGCAAGGTGCAAAGTGGAAGTGACGATAAATGATAGGTTTAATTTGGGCCTGTTATTAAAGACGATTTGTCTTTTGGAAACGCAGATCCGGTGTGTGACTTGTTCCGCCGTGAACATGGCTCCGTTGTGAGTCGTTTCTTCATCGGCCTGACTCTGCTTGGCGGCGGAGTTCCGTCGAGTCTCCACTCAAGCGCCGGTAGAAGGTTGCTTCTTCTCTCCTTGACGTGTGTCTCAGGGGGCAGGGCATTCGTCCACGTGGTGGGATGACCCAGCATCTTCCTCAACGGGTTTCTCCCTTAGGCTTATGGTCCAAGGTGTTCGCTTTTAGTTTTGGCCCGTTGGTTGGGCTTCTTTGTTCTGTTTATGTTGGGTTCGGTTCGTTTGGGCCTTGTTTCTTTAATAAAAGTCCAGTGAAAAAAAAATCACCCATTGACATGCTCTTACAAAAAAACTATTACATACTTCTGGATCCACATTAATATTTTATATGTAGGCCATTGTGATGAGAAAATTATTGTTATGATTAAAAAAAACTAAATAATAACAAACCTCGTTGTATAAAAATCCTAGGAATCCTCCTCATTAGACTTCTGAACGTTGTCACATGTTTACAATAATAGGAAGAGCAAAAAGTCAATGGGAAAAATGAGTCAATCTTTTATATTTTCATGCGTAGGAACGTCACAAGAAACTATTACATAGTTGTACACATTAATATTTTATATGCAAGCCATGTGATGGGAATTTATTGTTATGTTAAAGAAAACTAAATTATAATAAACCTCGGTGTATATATAAATCCTACCATTACACTCTCCTCCCACACCGATCCTCATCCTCATCATAAGATTCAGAATCAGTACAATCAGTACAATCAGGTATTTCATTTTTATATACATGTATATTAACCTGCTTCTTGAAATAATCAATTGATTCGTTTTTTCCTATCTCAATACAAGTAAGGGACACAAAAATGAGTCAGTGTTTATATTTTCATGCGTAGGGACAAGAGACTATTACATACTTGTGGGTAGATACACATTAATATCTTATATGTTGGCCATGTGATGGGAATCTATTGTTATATTGTTAAAAAGTCTTAAGTTATAACAAATCTCGCTGTATATAAATCCTATCATTAGACTCTTCTCCCAAACCTGATCTTCATCCTCATCATCAGATTCATAATCAGTACAATACAATCAGGTATTTCATATATATATACATGTATATTAACCTGCTTCGTGAAATAATCAAAAATCATAAAATTCATATAATCTAAATAGGTAAACTTTTAATATTGAATTTGTAAATATGTACATAACACTATTAGATAATATTGTACTTTATAAATAATTCAGATTTATTTATTAACAGTTGTTTGCATAACTTTCTAAGTTTTTTGTATCCTTTTATAATAATTCTTAATAAATGTCATATTTTATAAGTTTTGTCTCAGGCCTCTTCAAGGCTAAGAAAAGCAGAGCAACTCCAATGTATAGGTTCTCATTTAGTATATGCCATGTTCGAAACTACGCTAGGCGTAACGCGTGCGGTCGGGTGACGCCTAGCGCCGAATCAATAAATCGGAGAATATACGGGGATTAATCGGGGATTTATTTTAGGGCACTTTTGTATTGTTTTGTATATCTTTAATATATTGATACTGATTATAAGAGATTCATGATGGTGTGGTGGTTTAGAGATGTTTATTAACACCTCCCAACTTAGGTTCAAAACACTTTTGGTGCGAATTAAATGTCTTTTCGAGTTTTCATTTAAAGAGGGGCAAATTCGTCATTTATAAGCCATCTTCTTCCTGTAGGGTTTATTTCTCTGCAATTTCAATAACGACGGCTGCTGATTTTTTTTCTTCGATTTTCCATCATCTCTTTGGTTTTTCTTAGTGTTTTACCACCTATGTCATAGATCTTATGTAGAACATTTGGTTTCTGGGTTAAAAAGAACAAAAACTTGAGATTTCTTCTACCATCCGATTTTTTTACCCGATTAGATTGAAATCGCCACGGTCCACAGCCGTTTAACGTTTATCCGCCGCGTTTGCGGACCAAGCCGCCGCGTTTTAGAACAAGGAGTATATGTAAGAAAAAATATTAAAAATTGGAAAAGTGGAGGTAGTCAGATATATCGATCCTCAGTTTGGAGTCTGCAAGATACCTTCTAAAAGTTCCATTAACTAGCTGTTGTAGTGCTATTTTCTGAATGGATTAAATTTTAAAAAGAAAAGAAAAATTAATTACTTAATAAAAATAGTATTATCTATTCTATTAAAACAGCAGTGTGACCCATTGATAAAAGTAGGGTCCAACTAATTTAAAAAAAAATTGATTATTTTATAACTGTATTATTTAATTAAATGAATAACCACGATCTGTTTCTCGCAAAGTTGATCGGTTACATTTCTCTCTACATAAAGCAGTTGTGTTTATGGAACTTGTGATCGGTCTTATTTCATAGGAGTAATAATACCTTCGGTCCTCCATGTCGGATGAAGTGTTCGATGGTGAATATGATTTGAGATGTGTTTAGAGATGAAAGAAGGAGGCAAACCTATGAGATGATGGCTGAATTGATTTGTTAAGGGATTTCTAAAGTAGTTTGTTGAGGATTTTGGCGATTTTGATGGATTAGCCTCAAAAACCTTAACCATTACAGTGAAATCGTCACTGGTGGTGCTGCGACGGAAACCAGAACCAGACGGCATATGTTCATCGGCTTATCTTCTTTATTTTCACGTGTAAGTGTAACACACGTGTTTTTAAAAACTTATGTTTATCTTTTTGTTGTGCAAATTAGAGATAGGTTAATGGGTTTGCTTTGCTGTAAAACTTAAAGACATGGGCTTCAAAAACAAAGCTATTTGTAGACTTTTACTAATTTGGACTTTAATGCAATGGCCGACCAAATTACTATTATTAATACATTTATATAAATTTTGATAATATGAAAATTGAGAACGACCATGTTACTAACATTAGAAATAAATTCAGACAATATTACTAGAGTTTTTATAAATATAGAAATATACCAAAAATTTTCAAAATATGATAATTAAATTTATAATTTTAAAAATAATAAAAATGCAAACTTATAATAAGTTGTTAAAAACGAAAATAAACTAATAATACTTTTTTATTAATAAAAAAAATTTTGAAAATATTTTTCATTTTTAAATAATATAATTATTTTTTCAAAATCTGTAAAGTCACAAATTTATTCAATTTTATGTCAATTTTAGTTTAATAAAATAGACGTAATATTAAAAATATATAAAAAATTAATCAATTTTTTAAAGATATACTATCAGATTTTCGGGATTTTATCGGATCAATCGGCGTCCAACTACGGGTTAACATGGGAATTTTGAATTTCTACAAAATTTTATCAGATTTTTAATAAACAGATTTTTCAGTAATATGAACTAGATTATATACGGATCACTCGATTTATCTGTTCAATCATAGCTCTAGGTCTATTAAATTAGGATCATGACCGATTTTTAGTTTTAATTTTTTTTTGAGAAATTGAATTTTTATATTTGTGTTTTTATAATCTATTAAAACAAAATCATAACTTATTGATAAATGTTATGTCCAATTATGTATTTTCTTTATTTTAGGGACTTTATTATTCTCTTTGATTTTATTGAAAATTAACATGTTTATTATAATTACAAATAAAAACACAATTATAAAAATTAAATTTTCAAAATAAATTTTAAAACAAAAAATGTGTCTGCGTCTGAAAGGGCGGATCAGAATCTATTGCACAAATTTATAGTTTAACAATTTAATAAATTTCTTACAATTATCAAAATACTTTACTAATCATTTTTTAAAAAATATTACGCAATTATGACCACAGATAAAAATACAAATATGATTACAAAAAAATACGTATATGATACAAGGAAAGACACAAGTACATACTTATAAAACTTGATTTATTTAATATACTTACAAAAATTATCTATTCTATTAAATTCATATCATACAAAAATATGACATATAAATTATATTAGGCAATAATTTTAAAAGCAAAAAATATACCCGCCCTCTCGAGGGCGGGTCAATATCTAGTTATATAGTTAAGAAACCTATTTTTAGTATTTTTGCGTTGAGGTTGATCATTACTGGTTGGTTATATACAATATATGAACAGGTAATCGAAGGCGACGATGTCTTGGGACGATGGTACGGCCAGGAAGGTGAAGAAAGTTCATATTACGTACGATGACGTCATCTACTCAGTCCAGGTTACGTACGGAACCGCACTTCAAGCCCCGCGTCGTGGCTCTGTTGGGCCCATGTCTGTCGAGGTTAATTGAAAGAGTAACATACAAATGTCTTTTATATTGTCAGTTTTAATATATGTAACACAGTAATTTGAACTTTCGTTTTCTTACATACCCAATAATAGTTCACTTTGGAATCGGACGAGTACATAACAGCTCTTTCTGGTTACGCGTTGAGCACGCAAGACGTTGTAACGTCGTTGACTTTCACAACGAACAAGAAGACTTATGGACCTTATGGAAACAAATTTGGTTATCAGATTTCTGCTCCTGAGAAGACCGGAAAACAGATCGCCGGTTTTCACGGTACCAAAGACAATATTCTCAACTCCATCGACGTTCACTACGCTCCCATACCCACTGGAACCGGCGGTTCAGAGACCGGTTCAGGGGTTCAAAAGTTGCCTGGAGAAGGTCTCGTGGGTGGAACGGCATGGGACGACGGATCTGATCACGATGGCGTGACAAATATATATGTAGCAAGCACCTTGTTGGGCATTAAAAACGTAATGTTCGGCTATATGAAAGATGGACAATCGAAACAAGGTGGCCACCACGGTGGCGACCCTACGAAGCAAGAGGTAAGTTAAGAAGGTTTAATCGAGTTTGTCTTTTTTTTTTCTTCCTAGGATGATTTTTTTTATTTGTAATGCCATTTTTAAAATTAAGGTTTGACATTGTGAATCACTCCAGATTGTGATTAACCATCCGGACGAGCATTTGGTTTCAGTCGAGGGTTGGTATGAGTCCAGCTCCAAATTCATCATGGGAATCCAGTTCAAAACTAACTACAAGATTTGTGCTTCCATGGGCTATAGATACGAGGGCGGTAATGATTATAAATTTACTCACCAAGTTCAAGACAAGAAGATCATCGGGTTTCACGGTTTCGCCAGCAACCATCTCAATTCCATTGGAGCTTATTTTGCTCCGTTATCCTCCACCACCACCCTTCCTATCGGAACAGGTGGTTCAGGAGCTCAAAAGTTGGGTGCACAAGGTGTCACTGGTGGATCTGCATGGGATGACGGGTCCTATCACGACGGTGTCACAAAGATAGTCGTAAGAACATGTACGCTAGGGGTTCAGTTCGTTAACTTTTTCTATGACAACGATATCGGAGCAGTTCACGGTGCGCCAGGTGATCCTACTGGTTCAACGCAACATGTAAGCTAAGAAGGTTAATTAATCGAGTTTCTCTTTTTCGTTATCCTTAGATATTTTTTTGGTACTGACATTGCGAAGCACTGTAGATTGTGATTAACCATCCTGACGAGCATCTGGTTTCCATCGAGGGTTGGTATATTTCTAATTACATCAGTGGAATCCGATTCAAAACAAACCAAAAGACTTCTGTTTACATTGGCTATGAATACACGGGCAGTGGTACTATATTTACTCTTCAAGTTAAAGACAAAAAGATCATTGGGTTTCACGGTTTCGCCAGCGACCATCTCAATTCCATTGGAGCTTATTTCGTTCCAGTACTCTCAACCCCAACCCTTCCTATCGTTCTCCCGAAGAGGTTTGGAGCTGTGTGGGACGATGGTACTCACGACAAAGTTAAAAAGATCTTTATAGGACTAGGCCAAGATGTTATAGCATCTGTCAAGTTTGAATACATAAATGGTTCTGGAGTGGTTAATGGAGTTGAACATGGGACACCAACATTGCTTGGATTCGAGGAGGTACGTTAAAACAAACATATAATAACACTCAGCATCTAAGACAGTTTTTACTTTTTAGATAATAAAAATCTACTCTATTAAAATAAAGTTCCTAAAAAATCTATAATTTTTTTTTAATGCTGATTTATTATGATATTACAATTATGAGAAAAATTACATAGATGGTTCGACAACCACAATACTATGTTTATAATTAGACCAATTCATTAGCAACTTAACCAACTAAATTATATATATATATATATATATTTATATATAATATTAATATATCGTATGTTCTATTTTCATTTTATAGTCCATTGTTTATTATTCTATTTTTATGGTCTCTTAAACAATTGCATATCCCATTAAATATCACATCTTATATGGTTTATATATCTATAAATATGTTCGCTTCTTTCCTGTAATGCCACGTCATCAAATCGTGCGTTATAAGAGTGACACGTGTCTCATTTTATATTTGGGGTCAAAATATAACAAAATGTTGAATAAATGAATGCAGTCAGGGGTAATTGAACCCAGCAACTCCAGCACTGATAATTTCTCTTAGAACCACTAGGCTAAAGTCACTTTTTATAAATATGTGGCTGCGAAAATACTTATTATCGTGTCGGCTGGAAACCCATGCTTCTTCTGCTTGTGGCCAGGACCGGCACTGACTGACGTCAAGATGAAGATCGTGAAGTTAAAAACTTTGCTCCAAACAGTTTTGCAATGTTTCCAACCTTTATAACTTGATGCATATAATATATATTAAAATACATTTGTTGTACACGCTTTTATTAGTTTTGCTTTTAAAAAAAGTATTTGCACTTATAAATGTTTTGTGCCAGTGAAGTAATGGTTGAAAAATCTTTATACATATGTCATTTTAAAATAACACCCAACTTCTATATATAGTCAATACATATGTCCATGTTATATTCTAGACTAAATATTTTCTCTTTTAAAAATATAGAAAACAGTTTTTTTAGTCTACAAGCAAATGTTGTAGAGCAAGTATGCATTATACAAAATAATATATATTTAAAATCTATACGCAAAAACATAAAAGTTGTTATAGACATCTTTCTGACACATGCACACTCCACTATAAATAAAAAAAAAAAACAGTATTGTCATCAAACTTTATCACAAATCTACATTTGTACATCTATAATTATGAGTTGGACAATTAGTTAATTTGATACAATACCAAATCAAGAATAATCGAAAAACAACTATACCACCGCATACTAATAAGTAACACATAACAAAACCAAATTCTTGAATCTTAAAACAAATTTCAACTCGAGCATTTAGTGAATATCAAATTAACTAACATCCCGCCGGTAGGACGGACCGATACTAGTAGGTTTATAAATATTTGTTCTTCCTTAGTTATTAATTTGCACTCAACTATTTAGGGATCTTGGTCAAATTCTCGATAACGATGTTCCATCTAATTAATTTACATTCATCTCAATATGAAAAAAAAAAAAATTAGCATCGTTCACAACATATTACGTATAATATGTGGAGAGATTTACATAGTTTTAACTTACTTATATCTACTCTATTAAAATAGAGTCCTATTTTTTATCTACCATACACAAGTTTATGTTAGACCATTCATTAGAAATTTAATTAAACATTCTAAAATTACTCATATATGATATTTTCCTAACAAAAACAATATACATCTAAACAATAACATTTTTAAAAAAAGATAAATATATTTTCATTAGCTAATTATCATTTGATTGTTTATCATATTTAATATAGACCATATTTTATATATTCCAGTAACTAATTTTGAAATTAAATAGTATAGCCCAATTCTTTTTAAATGATCAAATTAAATTATTATATAAAACAAAATAAATAAATTTTATTGGTTGTAACATTTTATGTTGATATTTTTAGTAAAAATAAAAAAATTAAACTGAAATATAATATATTAAATAAAATAATATTTTAAAATATAGCAAAAATAATTTAATTTATTCACATAAAAACATTTCGAGAATAAAAGTTTCTAAACAAAGAACCTATTTTTTTCTAATTCATATAAAACTAATTTTCAAAATTAAACTATTAATATTAATGTTGCAGTTTAAATAAATAAACAAAAATACTTCATTAATATATGATTTGTACAATATCATCAAACAATTTTAACAAATATAAATTTTCAAAATAAAAATTATATACATAAAATTGATATTAGATATATATCTTTATAATATATTTTAGATTTTAAATATTAATTGAAAAATATAAATATATCCGCACGGATGTGCGGGTTAATATCTAGTTTAAATTAAATTCAGTGTTTTCACAGTATATACAAAGCAAACTTAAAACAATATTTGACATAATCAAAGCATAAACGACGAGCAAACATGATTCATAACATATTACATATTCAACCACACAAGTGTGGTCGAGTAATAACACTCACATGGAAAGGTGTTAAGTCCCTAGATTTAAAATTTAACATCTCAGATTTACCATATTGTGTGATCATGTGAAATGGATATCTAATTCTCATTACAACAACCAGATAGTACTCATGTCACCGGGACACCCAATAAAATTTGTCAGTTGAACCCAGAGCCGTGCCTAAAACATACAAAATGAGGCAATTGCCTTAGGCCCCCTCTAAAACTATTAAATTTAGAGCCCTTTTTTCCTAGTACTTGGTTTAATTAGTTATATTAATTACATTTAATTTTATTATTTAGTTAATTGTTATATCACATGATAATTTGTATCTTGAATTGGGATTCTTGAATTTGCAACGGTAATATTATCTATTTATATTGTGAATTAAAGATAGCAATTAATAAATAGATATAAGTTTTATTTTTCATGTTTGTAAATAAATATTATAAATATTTATATATTTTAAATATCTTATTTTTATTTTCAATATATATATATATTATATTCTATAATTATAAAATTATAAATTTTTGGTACAAATATAAAAACTTGTATAATTTTATTTTACTAATATTTTTTTTAAGAAATTTAAACCTAGATAAAATTATATTATTTGTCTCGGGCCCTCACAATCCTTCGCACGGCACTGGTTGAACCTCAACCGACCGCCGAATAACCTCGAGCTATAACAAAACCATATTACGTATTTAACCTATACAAATGCATTATATTTAAACTATATTCACAACGTATTACATATATAAACTATATTTACAGCATATTATGTATTTAAAATATATATGGTATATTCAAATGATATTTGACATAATATGTTTTAAAATAAATAGACGATGAATTTTTTCAAACTACATTCTTACCCAATTTTATTAGTAATCAAATCTCAATAAAAATAATATGTAACAGGATTATTCTTTCAAAAATTATTTTTCTTCACAAAATTGAAAAACCAAAACCATATTCGATATATTAATCTTAACAATACTTTGCGAAATATAAAAATTAGTTGCAAAGAAATTATTTAAGAATATTTTTCCCAATTTTTTAATAGTGAAAATCTTAAACAAAATATATTTTAACTAAATCTTGATATAGATTATTATACATATAACATCTATATATCTTATTAAAATAGAATTCATGATTTATTTTATGTGTGATTCTTTTATTCAGGTTATTCCTTACGAAGTTTATCAAAGATTTTAAAAGATTCTGATTAAAAATATTAATTTATATTATAATTATGAAATAAAAATATTATATCTACTAAAATAGAATTCATGGTTTATTTCATGTGTTTTTTTTTTGGAATAGCCTTTAGAAACTTTATCAAATGTATGTTTTTATTTAAGCAATAATATCCTGACAAAAAAAAATTATTTAACTAAACTTAATATAAATGAGGATATTGCACAAAACTTAGACTTGAAATATTTCATTATTAATTTAAAAATTTATTCATTATATTATCCATTTTAGTTTTCACACAAAAATAAATAAATATGATTCTATTATACATTTTAAAGCAATTGTTCATTAACATACACTACGTTTATGACATGTATACCGACTGCTTCAATTAATTTGTTAAAGCGAAATGTAAATATGTTATTGTATCTTTTCAAACATCTATATTATTAAAAGAGAAGTACTCATTAAAAAATACTCTTAAGTTTTCTAACTTATTTACACTTCCATGCCACTGAGAATTAAATTAAACTACCTATTTTAATGCTTATTTTTTTCAGTTAAATTAATGAAATTTCTTTAATCAAATTTAAACTTAATGTCATTAAATGAAACTACATATTTTAATGCTTGTCTTTTTCAGTTAAATTAATGAGTTTTCCTTAATCAAATTTAAACTTAATGTCATTAAATGAACCTAAAAATATATCATATTTAATGTAGCTTATTACGGACGAGTACGGTCCAATAATGAACTTGAATTTTATTTTTACGAAAACATGAATCACTTGACGTATGTAATATTTAAAATATATTAACTACAATATAACAAATGCATATAACCTTCTTATATTTTAGTTTGAAATGATCATGCTCAAGTTTTATATAGCCAACTTACATCATGCATCGATCGATGTACAATATTCAAACCACCTATAGTTTTCGTTTTCTTTATAGGATGTATCAACCAACCAATCATCCTATTGATTTTCTAAGCTTTATAAAAAACAAATCAATAAATACAAACTCAAAATCTAATATCTTCTATTAATCAAAACAGAATATCTTCAATGTCGTATCTTTAATGTACCTATTAAATATAGAAATTGTAACCATAATTACACTAATTATAAGAATAGATTTGATTACAACCAATTGATCTATTACTTCAGTAATTGATTTGCTTGCAGAAGAGAAAACAATAAATTTAAAATTTGTAAGAATGTAAAGATGTAGAGATTCCAACCAATTGCCTATATTTGCATATGATTTTCGCATAATAAGCTTCAAATTGAACATTAAAAAAGATAGAGAGATTTTTTTAATCTTTTACCGACACAGAACTTAAACAAAATGAAGAGTTAAATGTAATTTTTTTTGTTACACTTTCCGGAAAAAACAGTTACAACATGAGCTTTCATAATAAGGCCTTTTAACATATTAATGTTATGGACATTTAATAATTTTCTTGACGAAAAACATAGACTATAAATAATTTATTATTAATAAAATTATGAAATTATTTACAATTTGATGACTAATTCATCGTCCTTTTTTATATGTTAAATTTTTCGTAGAAATTTAAAAATCATTGTATTTTCTTTAAACATGTATAACTAATTTATAATCTTTTATGCCATTCTAAGTCATAATATAATATTTCTTCATATTTTACATTAATAACCATTGTTTTTTACTTTCTCTCTCGTTCATAATATAAGTAGTTGTAAATTTTTTTTTTTTGTTTCAAACAATAAATAGTTTTTACATTTCAAGTATATTGTGTGAACAACGAAATAAACGTAAACATTTTTATAATTAGTTGAAGTTGTATATTAAATGATACTTTTTTAAATGTAACATTCTTTTTAAGAACAAGACTTAGGTTAGGGGTGAACCTAAATTTTGTTCTTTTTTAATATCAGTGCTTTTAACAAAAGCTAGTTACGTTTTTGAAACAGATGAATTATAGATAATTAAACTGTATAAGGAGTATTAGTATTAGATTTATAAATTAACTAAGATACTTAAAGAGTATTAGTATTACTTATATAGTCTCTTGACAGATGATGATGCCCTAACGTGTCGAATTTCTATTTCCATATATATACATTAATAGTTCACTTTGGAATTGGGGTTAGACGAGTACATAACGGCTCTTTCTGCTTACGTCGAGACGTTGAGCACGCGAGATGTTGTAACGTCGTTAACTTTCACGACGAACAAGAAGAACTATGGACCTTATGGAAACAAATCTGGTTTCCAGATTTTTTCTCCTGGGGAGACTGGAAAACAGATCGCCGGATTTCATGGTACCAGTGGCAATGTTCTCAACTCTATCAGCGGTTACTACGCTCCCATACCCACCTATAAATTGGTTGCAGTAGGTGGCACAGGTGGGTCGGCATGGGACGACGGATCCGATCATGACGGCGTGACAAAGATAACCGTAAGAACCGGTGGGGTAGGGGTTCAATACGTTAAGTTCGACTATGTGAAAGCTGGACAGCCGAAACAAGGAACCCTCCACGGTGTGCACGGTAGTAGAGGTTCAACGCGAGAGGTAAGCTCAAGAAGGTTTGATCTTGTTTTTCTTTTTAATCCACTAGAAGGATTTTCTTGTACTGACATTGTGAACCACTACAGATTGTGATTAACCATCCGGACGAGCATCTGGTCTCAGTCGAGGGTTGGTATGATTCCTCCAATGTCATCTTGGGTATCCAGTTCAAAACTAACCTGAAGACTTCTGATTACCTAGGCTATGAGTTCGAGGGTACTGGTACTAAATTTACTCTCCAAGTTAAAGACAAAAAGATCATCGGGTTTCACGGTTTCGCCAGCGACCATCTCAATTCCATTGGAGCTTATTTCGTTCTGTTACCCTCCACCACCACCACCCTTAATCCTATCGTTCCGCCGAAGAAGCTTGGAGCTGTGTGGGACGATCGTACTCACGACAAAGTGAAAAAGGTCTTTGTAGGACTAGGCCAAGATGGTATAGCATCTGTCAAGTTTGAATACATAAATGGTTCTGGAGTGGTTAATGGAGTTGAACATGGAACACCAACATTGCTTGGATTCGAGGAGGTACGTTAAAACAAAATATATAATATAGCACTCCAAGAAACCTCCTTTTTATACATTTTCTGTTTTTGATAGAACGATTGTTTTATTATATTACCTTAATAGTTCACTTTGGGACCGTACGAGTACGTAACGGCTCTTTCTGCTTACACCAAAACGCTGAGCACGCAAGATATATAACGTCGTTGACTTTCACTACGAACAAGAAGACTTATGGACCTTATGGAAATAAATCTGGTTTCCTGTTTCCTTTTCCCGAGGAGACCGGAAAACAGATCGCCGGTTTTCATGGTACGGGCGGCAATGTCCTCAACTCCATCCAGGTTCACTACGCTCCCATACCCACCGTCCAAAAATTGGATGCACAAGGTGGCACTGGTGGAACGAAATGGGATGACGGATCTGATCACGACGGCGTGACAAATATGTACGTAAGATCAAACATGGATGGCATTCAATACGTAAGCTTCGACTATTTGAAAGCTGGACAGCCGAAACAAGGAGCCCACCACGGTGGGAGTGGTAGTAGAGGATCAAAAGGAGAGGTAAGGTTTTAATGGAGTTTGACTTTTTTCCTTTCTCCCTAGGATGATGACATTGTGAATCACTGCAGATTGCGATTAACCATCCGGACGAGCAAGTGGTTTCAGTAGAGGGTTGGTATGATTCCGCCAATGTCATCTGCGGAGTGCGATTCAGAACTAACCAAAAGATCTATGATTACATGGGCTATAAATTTGACGGTACTGGTACAAAATTTACTCTCAAAGTTCAAGACAAGAAGATTATCGGGTTTCACGGTTTCGCCACCAACCAGCTAATTTCCCTTGGAGCCTATTTTGCACCGTTATCCTCCGCCACCGCCCCTCCTATCGTTACCCCGAAGGAGGTTGAAGCTAAGGGTGGTGATTTTAATTCGTAAAATTTGGAGTCCATGTCCTTCCCATCACCAACTGATCGTAGAGATCTTGAATTTGTCACACTTTGGGGTCTCTCTCTTGATGATATTTGAACGTTTGAATAAGCTGATTCTACTTTTCTTCTTTTTTTCCTGTTTGTTTCATCTTCTCATCAATGGTTTAAGTTTTTTCTTTGTGTTGTTAAACTCTCTTTTGATGGATTTTTATTCATTTTAATAAAGGAAATTTGTTCCAGTTGTTTATAGCTCCTTAAACCATATATAGCACTCCAAAAGACACTTAAGGTTTATTAAAGGGCAATTGTCAATAATAGCACCTTTTGAGTTTTTGTCACAAAAATGGTATTAGAAAGAGAAAGTCACAAAAATAACATTCATTAAAGGGTAAAATATCTCTAATACCATTGGTTTAAAATTAAATAAACAAACAAAAATAAATAAAAACAAATAAAATTTTTTTATAGTTTCAGATTATATGTTTTCAGATTCAAAATTTTTTATAATTTTTTTTTGAATTTTCTTTTTTCAAATTTTTTTTTTCAAATTTTATTTTTATAATTCAAAAATACTTTTTGAAACTGTTTTTTAAATTTTTTATTTTTTATTTTATAAAATTTTAAACCTTAATTCCAAAACCCAACCCTTAACTTTAAACCCTAAGGTTTGGATTAATTAACCCAAGAGATATAAGTGTATATTTACCTCTTTAATGAAACCTATTTTTGTGACTTTGAGCCTTGAGTGCTAGTTTGGGAACAAAAACTTGGTTTGGTGCTATCCTAGTCTTTTTCTCTTTATTAAATCACTAGGATAATACCTACGCCTTGTGCATAGTAAATTCATATGAAAATTATTTAAGAAATATCGTATGGAAAAAATTTATAGTATTGATCGAATTAATATATTTGGCTCTTAAACAATTTTTTATAACATTTTTTTGTTAATTACATAATTTGTTTACTAATGAATTGATCCCATTTTTAAAAAATATTTAGGTCAAAAAATTATTTATCGCATAAAAACCTAACGTTTAGGCTAAAGAATCTCATGCCTACTATTTGATTACAATGAAACTATGTTAGCTCGGTTTTATATCATGATTTAGCAATTTAAAATTTAATTATGATTATGAGAAGTTTACGTTCACGTGCGAATCCTATCTATCTTCGATATTTTTCTCATTTTTGTGTCATTTTTGTTATTGCTCGATATAAATATTGATTTTTGACTTTATTCTCATTTTTTTTCTTTTATTTTGGCATGAGATTTTGAAAATGTTTAAGATTCAAAATTATTAAAGAGATACATACTTAGGTTAAGATATGCATATTGTGCAGAATAAGTACTTATTTTATATTTTTCTGCATATTATGAAATAATAAAATAATAATTATATATTAAATAATTAAGAAATCAGTTGCTATTATGTAATAAACTGGCTTGCATATATAAATCAAATGACCGCTCTGTTTATTCGCAATCATTTTAGAATAAATAAATCAAAACAATCAATCTTATCTATCGTATATGATATATAATTAAATTTAAACAATATAAAGTATATATATTAACATAAACACCTATTAAAATAAATTTATTTATTTATATGATTTATTATCATTGTATCTTATTATAGAAAAATATTTAAACATTGATCACAAAAGTTTATGTGAGACTTTTAACAGTTTTAGTAATTTATACTCGTTTGATTCTTGGTAGGCATCTCTTGTAGTGACTGCATCTGTATTCGTTTCCTCTTATGTCTCAAGAGCTGAATTGGTACCAGATGTTGAGACCTATTTTTATAGCTGCTATTAGTAAGCCCATACTAGGGCACTGTTGGTTTTCTTTTTATGTGAATATGCATATTTCTTTTGGGAAGGTTTTGATCTTTCTTTGAAAATGGTGGTTTATTTTTATGCATATTACTTACATTCACTAAAAATTTCTTAAACCAAGGAAACTGTTGGCCAAAAAAAAAAAAGAAAAAAAAAGGAAACCGTTGGCCTAGTCTCATCTAAGTTACAACGAACCTATCATGTGGAAGACGCATAAATGGTTACTACATTAAAAGCTAGCAAACAAACTAAGAACAATTCTAATGCAAAACTGAACGTAGCTTCACCTTTAATCAGCTTACAATCTTAGTAATTCAGCCATATGCCACAAAACTCACAGTTCCACGCTATAATCAAAATTGATTTACAAAAAGAGAAACTTATTAGTATCATCATTTCACCAGTATAAAGTTAAAACGAGCTAATAAAACGTATAGCTTCAGTCTCTTAGGATGCAAATAAAGAAAAAAACATTCAAATGAGAGAAAAAAATCACCAGCTGTTACTTAGAACTGTAATCTGATAGAATTGCAGTGAATAAGCAGACATTTCTAAAGTCCTAAGTAGTTACTCTCATTCTAACTTTGATTGGATTGCTGCAAGGGAATCGAGAGAGGCCACCACGAGCACGAGATTAATTCCATATAAGCGAGCAAGACTCGGTATAGCAATGGCCGTGGCGATTCATTATTGCTTCGGTTTACAGTAGATATTGGTCTGATCCGGTTTAATTCCGGTTGAGCTCCTCTTATCCGCAATTAAAGGGATTTTGGATTTCAAAATGAGAGAGAGAGAAACGGTCATTATCCCAAACAACCAAAATTCAAAATTAGAAAACACGCAACAACACCCTGTCATCTAACCGTGGTTAGCAGTTACCCAGTTACATCGTCACACGTGTCCCATACGAGCCGTTACCCTAAAGATGGATTGGTTTCACTTATAAATACAACATCATCCGTGAGGCTTAGAAATCAATTAAACCAGATCTATTTCCCAGGAGAGAGCGTCTTCATACACGCCCTCCGATTTCATCTTCTTCTTCATCGTCGTCTTCCCTGCGAATCTCTAAACGAAAATGAGGGAGTGCATCTCGATCCACATCGGTCAAGCTGGTATCCAGGTCGGAAACGCCTGCTGGGAGCTCTACTGCCTCGAACATGGCATTCAGGTTCGCTTCTTCCCTCTCCCTCCATTAGATCAGATCTGACGTATTTGATTGCTCTCAGGAATTTGTAGATCTGTATGCTTGATTTCAATATCTTGTGAAACCTCTGTGGTTGATTCGAGATCCGTTTCTCCTTCTCAAATGTAGAGCTTTATTATATATATATCGTGGCTTAGATCTTTTATTGATTAGTTGTTTGCGTCGATTTGGTGTCCTTAGATCTGACGTATATGATTACGCTTAGAGTTCGTAGATCTGTTCGACCTAATTGTTTAGATCTGTGCTTATTGCATCGGTTGATTCGATATCCATTTGTAAAATGTTATTTGTATTGATTTAAAGTCCGTACATCTGTGGATCCTCTTTATGTATATACTTCTTATGTACTGATGTTTGTTGTTTTTGGAATCTGGATTTGGTACAGCCTGATGGACAGATGCCGAGTGACAAGACCGTTGGAGGAGGTGACGATGCTTTCAACACCTTCTTCAGCGAGACCGGCGCAGGGAAACACGTCCCTCGTGCCGTCTTCGTCGACCTCGAGCCCACCGTGATCGACGAGGTCAGAACCGGTACTTACCGTCAGCTTTTCCACCCTGAGCAGCTCATCAGCGGTAAAGAAGACGCTGCCAACAACTTCGCCCGTGGACATTACACCAGTAAATTCACACTCATCCCCTTCGTTAAGATTCATCTTTTGTTATCTCTCTCTCTCTCTCTACTGTTTACTAATTGTAATCTTTTGCTTCAGTTGGGAAGGAGATTGTTGATCTTTGCTTGGACCGTATCAGAAAGCTCGCTGATAACTGTACTGGTCTCCAAGGCTTCCTTGTCTTCAACGCTGTTGGTGGAGGAACTGGGTCTGGTCTTGGGTCTCTTCTCCTTGAGAGGCTCTCTGTGGACTACGGGAAAAAGTCCAAGCTTGGTTTCACTGTTTACCCTTCTCCTCAGGTCTCTACGTCTGTTGTTGAGCCTTACAACAGTGTCCTCTCCACTCACTCGCTCTTGGAGCACACTGATGTCTCCATCCTCCTCGACAATGAAGCTATCTATGACATCTGCAGACGTTCCCTCAGCATTGAGAGGCCTACTTACACCAACCTCAACCGTCTTGTCTCTCAGGTATAACAAACAACTCTTTTAACACTAATTATAGTAATTGATGTTGCTTCATTACTGATGTGGTTTCGTTTCAGGTTATCTCATCTTTGACTGCTTCTTTGAGGTTCGATGGTGCTTTGAACGTGGATGTTACCGAGTTCCAAACCAACTTGGTCCCGTACCCAAGAATCCACTTCATGCTTTCCTCCTACGCTCCAGTCATCTCCGCTGAGAAAGCCTTCCACGAGCAGCTCTCAGTTGCTGAGATCACAAACAGCGCCTTTGAGCCAGCGTCCATGATGGCCAAGTGTGACCCACGTCACGGTAAATACATGGCTTGCTGTCTGATGTACCGTGGTGATGTCGTCCCCAAAGACGTGAACGCAGCTGTCGGAACCATCAAGACCAAGCGCACGATCCAGTTCGTTGACTGGTGTCCTACTGGGTTCAAGTGCGGTATCAACTACCAGCCACCGACTGTTGTTCCGGGAGGTGATCTTGCGAAAGTGCAGAGAGCTGTTTGTATGATCTCCAACTCCACGAGTGTTGCTGAGGTGTTCTCGAGGATTGATCACAAGTTTGATCTGATGTACGCCAAGCGTGCTTTTGTTCACTGGTATGTGGGTGAGGGTATGGAAGAGGGAGAGTTCTCTGAGGCTCGTGAGGATCTTGCAGCTCTGGAGAAGGATTATGAGGAGGTTGGGGCTGAAGGTGGTGACGATGAGGATGATGAGGGCGAGGAGTACTGAGAAGATTGGTTCGTGTGGTTTCCTGTTATCCTTTTGTGTTTGCGTGAATGTGCTCGAAACACTCTTGTGACGAGTCTTTTGGTTTTTTTTTCTCATATCCGTCGCTTGCTGTTTGAATTCTATTATTATGGTTACTTATTACTATCCATCTCTATTTGTGTTTTTAATTCTCGTTCTGTTTTCTCATCAGTATCTAGTTTAGTTGCGTTCTCGGTATAAATAAATATCTTAGTTTAAAAAAACATTACAAAGAATCTCAAACTTGAAGTTGAGTTGAATTTTTATTTAACTTTAATCTAATTTTATTCACTATGAAAATATATTTGATTTAGTGGCTTGTCTGGTTGTTTGCCATGTTTTTCATGAGAAAGTTTGGCACTTTTTCTACAATGAGGTGAACCCTTTTCAAAAGGTGCAATAATACAGAAGTAAAATTATTATTTTTTACAACCGTAAGGAACAGAGAAAAGAAGATATATATACTTAGTGCAACAATATATTTAACTACTACTTGCGTGGAGCAGAGAGAACACGTTGTGGTGCTAATTAAGACGAGGATTGATCCCAGAGATCCTCTCATCCTCCAAGAGAGTATATGGATCGATGTAAGGTGGTGGTGAAACCGGAGTTCTGCTTCCATCATGAATGAAATCTGCTCCAAAGTACTTTTGCAATTTTCAAACAAAACAACACCATCAGTCTATAAGTAGCGACAAGACCTTACAAAAGAAATAATAAAACTCAATTGACACAATGTGGAAGACTGAAGCAGTTAGTTGTTTGGGATAGTTAAAGAGACTAATCTCCACAATGTATGATCACTAGTTCTTCTTCTTCATTGCAATCGTTAATTCAAGGATAATGAAGAAAAGAACCTTATCAACTTACAAGGTAAAGGGCAGAGAAGGCGCCAAGGGTTAAGACTATCAACGGCCAAAAACCCAAGAAGAAAGTCCCTCCGATCGTCAGCAAGATCCTAGCACGTGGAATCAATCCCTGCACACAACAAATCAACGAAAAGGATCCCAACTAAACACAATCTCTGACAGTTATTATGAGAAGGAGCTAGTAAATTCCTATATCTCTGACCTCAAGCCCTTCGCTGTTTAAAGCCAAGGATCTCTCTCTCTGGTTTAACAAGCTTTGGTCAAAGGGAGGAGTAGTAGTTGCAGTCGTCTTAGAGGAGCTGTTTCTAGTGTCTTTACCACCGGTTTTGATCTCGTCAACATCTACTTCATAGTCTTGAAGTAAGGAAGTAGGAGTCATACCTCGTCTCTTCAACTCTTTCATAAATAAAGATTCTGGTGGTTCTTCACCTACAAAACATCATCATCAACAACAACAAAAAGACAAAATCAAACTCCAGATTCAATGAACACCATTATGATACTAAAGCAAAGATTAAACACAGATTAAAGAGCTAATCAATCACAAACACTCCTATCTTAGAAAGAGCTGACCTTTTGACTGGTTATCTCCATTGTTAAGAGCAGATGAACGAACCCTAACACATCGACCAAGACGACCCCAACTTCGAGAATCTGCTAATCTGAAAATCCTTTTTCTAGATTCCAATTTTACTGGAGATTTGTGGCGGGAAATCGATACAGGAGAAGCACAAAGTCTAACAATCTCCAGAGACGAAGCCATCTTTCGTTTTTTTTCTTTTACTACTCGATTATCCTCTTCAGTTCCCGGAAAGGATCATGTTCAAGAGAAGCTTACACAAACTCAGACAGGAGAGATTCGATTTTTTCTCGGACAAAATGGAGAAATGTGTCGGAATATTCATAGCAAGTGGTGGGTGGTGAGAGAGAGGGGGTGAAAGTTATCAACTTTAACTATCGATGCGTATTTTAGCATAAATACTGCATACTTTTGCTAAAATGCACCGAAACTCTCAGGGTATGTCATGTGTGGTGTGTGGCTGCTGAATTGCCGCAACGAGGTTGGTAACGTAACGCGAGACTCCACGTCTCGTTTATGTTTCGTCCTTTTTCTCCGAATTATTTGGTCACCAAAAATAGAAGAGAAAAATCATTCATATTTAGTTGATACCAATGTGTAATGTACCATCTATCACATGTTTGTTTCAATAATACATACTGTCACTTTCGGGTACGTTTATTAAAGATTCCACCAACAAACAACACAAGATTTCGAAATTTATCCTTGTACTCTCCTTTTAAGTCAAAATTGCTAAAGGATAAAAGCTTAAACAATAAGTTTTAGTTAATACTAGCTAATGTACTAGTATATCACAGGTAAATAAACTTGTATTCTCTCTAAAAATTAAAAATATATTTTAAAAACATACTTAATAAATGATACATATTTTCTAAATTAAAGAAACAACACAAGCTTTTAAAATTTTAAAATTTATTTTATGATATTTTAAGTTAGGAGTCAAACAAGAAATTCAATAGTCCATAAAAGATCTTTTTGAATGATGAATGAATTTCATGAACAATAATATCAATGTTTCAATAAATTTATATAATACATAAGAGGTTCCTTCTTTCTCTTCTTTCTTTCTTGTTGATTCATAAAATGCTTTAGCAGGTGAAAATGACATAATTCAAATGAAAAATATAAATGTAAAGAATGTGACACATCCATTATTCTACCACCCTACATCTTTATTAAGTTATATAATTTTAACATTAAAAAGAACGTATTTTATTATCGAATTAAATCCAAACAAATGCAACTTGGTTGAAAATTACAATTAAAAATGTACAGATGACCCATCTCACCAGAAACGGCCACCACCTGCAAAAATGTGCACAAACGCCTCCATCATTGCTATTACACTGCCTTTGTTGGTTCTGAGAACTTGCATTACATTTTCACATATTGAGCGGAAATTTCCTTCGATGCCACTAACTTCCATTGCTTTGACAAGCATTCTTTGGCGAACGGAACCTAAAATTGGGTACTAATTCGGGTGTTAACTAATAAAAAGTCTATCCTTATATCAATTCTCGAAACCCACAACTCTTGCAAACAAGTATATGTGGATAACATTATAGCTAATTACCTTTTTCAGGAAACTTCTCTCTATTCATTGACGCCTCAAAACAATATTCTCCAAAATCAATATGCATGATATGGAAAGATGGACGTGTTAGGTTTATGCTTGGGGCTATCTTCTCAATATTGAATTGGCCAAACTTAGATACATTCATCAATAAGTCCAGAATTGAATATGTTTAAATCATCGTCGAGTAAAGGGAGATCTGGAAAAGGCAAATACTAAAACAATCCCAATAAACTTATAGAACATTCAGTTCAAAAAAAAAAACTTATAGAACATGTTGTTTATCCATTATCGTTATATTGTACTAATAAAAAAAAGTTATATTTTACTAATTAGTATAATTCGTCTATTGAAATATAATTCAGATAATAATTGTGGTGGTGATATAATGTTGGGGCTATAAGCATCGGCGAGAGGTAATTTTGAGTCACATGCTAAATTTGTTTTGAAATTGTAGATATACATATTGAAAACATTTGCAACTAAACTTAAGTTAACTGAAGATAGGGAAAGGAGACACTATAATAAGAATATAATCATTAACTAGTAGTCAATGATCATTAAATGATAGTTTGGCCGAGTGGTCTAAGGCGCCAGATTTAGGCTCTGGTCCGAAAGGGCGTGGGTTCAAATCCCACAGCTGTCATAACATTTTGATTTTTGTGTTGATCGTCGTTAGTGACCAAACCACTGATTTCTTGCACATCACTCAAGTCAAACCTAATTACATCGATATATGAAAAACAAGGTACTTTAAAACTTTTATTACGGCCTATGTTATTTCCTCATTGAATGTTTTTTTTTTGTAACAGCTCATTGAATGTTTAAAACTCTTAAAACAAGAACTCTATATATAGAGACTAATATTTTTTCGAACAACAATGTTACAATTTTATTCCTTTTAAATTTTTTTCATTGTTTTTGATTGATTTCTTTATTCTTTATTCTTTAATTTTGATTTTCTTTGTCTTCACCTTTTTTTAGCAAGATAATCTATTCATCACAACCATTGATCTCCACCATCCAACTCTTCTTATCTTCAACAATGCCCATCTGAATATTGGTTAACATCAAGTGAAGCTTGGTAGATAATGCTTCTTCTCCTGTCCTGTATTTTATCCTGCGGTCAAAAGTAGATATGAACAAAAATCAAACATTAAGTAACCCTAGAGTTGGAAAGATTGAAGAACTAATGAAAGGGTATTGTAAGTTATATCATCAAAAACTATTTACTTCTTATCATGAAAGGTCACGGTTTCAACAGCTTTGACGACCATTGCAGTCCCTGTGCAGAAAACTTCTTCTGCCTCTAATAGCTCCTCCACTGAAACATCACGTTCTTGAACCTGTGGTACATTTTGAAATAACAATCCATGAATCTTGAATACGCGAATACGTGATAAGGTATTATATATAATATAAAGAGTTGGAACCTGGTAGCCGATATCACTGGCTAGTTCGCTTATGCTTTTCCTTGTGATTCCTGGTAAAATGGTTCCTGAAGTTGGTGGAGTAGAGACAATATTTCCCTATAAAAACCGTTGATTACTAATGAGCTTATGCACAAGTATAATCTAAAGGTTGGAAACTTATATATATATATATATATATATATATATATATTAGTTTTGAATGTTCTTTACCTTAGTAATAAAGATATTACATGTAGAAACCTCTTCAATGTTTCTGCCAGTTGCTGCGTCCAGGAACAAGATATCAGAGAAACCTGATGATTTTGCTTCGAACAAAGGTTTCACAACCTTTTTCAGCAAGAAAAGAAAACTGATTAGATATGTAAAGAGGAAAATAAAAGAATCACTTCATTAATAACTTGGCGCCTTATGTATTTATTTCTGGTGTTTCTTACTGGAGAATAATTTGTGCAGCTCTTCACACCGCCAGTTCCACCAGTATGGGCACGGCGATACGTATGATCGACTATAAGGTTCAAGCCTGAGCTTGCCTACAAAGTTAACAGTCAGTTTGTAAGTGCTATAGCCTATAGTCAGGCCCGGCTTAATTTTTGAGTGGACCTTGTGCAAGTTCTAACTTTTCAGAAAAGTAATTTGCAAAATAGAACCCTATACAACTTTGGACCCTAAATTCTAACTAAATTTATCTTAATTTTTAGTGGACTCTGTGCAAATGTGTCTTGTGCACATGGCAAGAGTCAGCACCGCCTATAGTGCATATGGTTCCACAAAAAGAATAACTTTATTGATGTTTAGAGTCCATTTTTGTTCCTTAGACTATTTACCAACTTATTTCTATTTTTTCTTCTATAATAGAGGTCCTATAAAATAGATATGGATATTGACTCCAATGTTTTTTTCTATAATAGAAGAATGTTATATTTTCAAAATATGTTGGGTTGAATTCTCTTGCAAAATATTATTTTTGTTTCAAAATGATGCATATTTTAGATTTTTCACACATATTAATAAAATATATTAAATTTGAGTATTAAATTCATGTTATTTTATTATCTATTTCCTATAATTCTAAACCAAAAATAATTTAGTAAATGTAATTATTTTTTTGAAAGTTTACAATTAATGATTATTAATTGACTGAAAATGCATTAAAAATATGTTTAATATTAAACATGTATCTTTTTTAAACATTTTTTTTCTAAAACATTCATCTTTATGGAAAGGAAAGAATATCCCCTATATATTATTTGAGAAGCATTGGAACATTTTTTTGTAGCCACGTGTCATCACTAGAATGATTCATAGAATTCTTAGAAAAATAGATTGTTGCATATAAATATATAATAAGTTTTTTATTAAATCACAATAAATACATTATTAATGTGCTTCAATATTTCCTTAAATAAGATTACGAAATTGCCTAATGTGGCTAAAGTATATATGACAATTAATGATTTTGAAAAATAAAGATTTGATAAAAATAAGTGTGTATTATAATTATATTTTTTTTTAATTTTAAGCTATTAAAATAAATTAAACAATCATAGTAACCATATAATAAAAATTTAAAAATTATTTATATATTATATTTAAATTTTTTTAAAACTAGTATAAATTACTAAAACTGTTAAAAGTTTCATATTCAAATTTTGTGATCTATGATTTAAAACTTTTGTTATAAAATGATACAAGTAATTAAAAAATAATATAAGTTGAAAGTCTCATTTAATAAGTATCAAAAATAAAAGATAAAAATATATGTATCATTTTAAATTAAACTATATGACATATAAAAATACATAAATATTTTAGTTTTGAAATTTACTTTGAACATTTTTTTGATAAAAAATTTGAAAAAATATGGACAACTTAATGTTTTAAAATATTATAAATAACTTAAACCATTAATCCCACAGTGAAAATTTTGTTATCACTAATTTAGACTTTTTGCTATAACAGATACAAATGATAAAAAAAATATGAGCAAAAAGCATCACCTAATAAATATTAATATTAAAATATACCATATATATATTACTATCATTTAAATTTAATTATATATCATATCAAATAGAAAAAATATTTTTTCGATTTATAAAATTTATTTATATGTTCGCACCAATTTAATTATATAAGTAGTAGATAATAACTTTTTAATTATTCAATATATATTTATTATTTCATAATATGTTATAAACATATAATATATTCATTTCGCTCAAGGCGCGGATCTTAACCTAGTTTACATATATTCGATAAACATTTAGCTGTTCGAACTGATCAACATTTATTCGATCAGTTGTTAGAGGGAGTTTGCTACACAGAGTATTTGAATAACAAAAAGCCTCACCGTATGGTAATTTCCAACAGGAGATACGTAAATGAGGAATGTATATTCAGGTGCTGAAGCTATTCCAAGGACAGCACCAGTACCTATGAGTAGAGGCCTAATATACAAAGATCCTTTACCAGGAGGAGGAACCTATAGCCCAAAAACCGTAAAACACTTTAGCTACATATAAAGATCAATATTAACAAGTGGCTTTATGGAATTAGAGAGCTTAGTTACCCATTTCTTGTTGGCAAGCACAGTTTTCTTAACTGCTTGGACGAACTGGTCGGAAGAAGGAGATGTCATACAAAGCCTGTCTGCACCAGTTTGCATACGAAAAGCGTTTTGGTCAGGCCGGAAGAGTGTGATCCGTCCGTCTTCAGTCCTGTAAGCCTTGAGCCCTTCAAATAGTCCCTACAAATTACACAAAGCCAATCAAGTTAAATGATTTCTCTCAAGAATATTATAT
The DNA here is from genome assembly GCF_020379485.1 of Brassica napus. NCBI lineage: Eukaryota > Viridiplantae > Streptophyta > Magnoliopsida > Brassicales > Brassicaceae > Brassica > Brassica napus. The sequence continues at coordinate 2,309,791 of NC_063441.1, read as the reverse complement.
GAACACTAACACTACAATATTTTGCTTATAGAAGAATTTAATAAGATAAAAATGAACATAACCGAATTCATAAGGAAAATATGTGAAAACGAAAGTTTTAACTTTGATTAAACGGTTTACTTCTTATATTTAATTATTTATTGAGGGAGAACAAAAACCTGGCCATAGTTGAGAATCCCAGCACAAGGGCTAATTGGAATGTCCCCATAAGGAACAATCTCTCCTTCTGAAAAGCTCTCTCCTTGTTTGCATTTCGACATATACATATAATCTGTTGGAATCAGAGAGAATCCAAGCTCTTCCCAGTTCACGTTCGCATATTTTTCATTTGCTTCACTGTATTAATGAATGCCACAGAAAAAAAGAGTTTTCAATAACTAGAAAAGGGGTTGTTAGATGAACATGGGAACCTCAAATCAGGACTCTTTTGACTAAAGAAAGGTTATGTGAAATATAAAAGAATTCAGTTTTATAAAAAAGATGATGATAGCGTCGAACCTTGTGAGAAGAGGTACTGATGAAGAATGGGGCACAGAAGGAGCCATTTTGGATAGATGATGACAACGAGAGCAAGAAGGGGTTCCGAGCTTTGGAGGGTTGATGTGCTTTGAGAATGACTTAATTAACACTTGGCTTTTTATAGGGACAATAACAAACAAACTCTTGGAATCCCATTCGCTTGTTTGGTACACAAATTCCATCCGTCATTTTAAAAATATTTTTAAAGACTAAAAGCTTTATAGTTGACAAACAAAAAGCTTACGGTCAAGGGCTAGATTAGAAGCAATAGGTGAAGGAAGATGCATGTGCTTTCCGCGGAGTTTACGAAAACACACGCCTGTAATTATTGTGTACAAAAGCCTGAATTGATAATACACGCTTGTAATCAATTAAAAATAAAAATAAAAAACTTCATAGCACAAAAGCTTCACTTCGAAAGCGAAATGAGAAACTTATGGAAACTTTCGTGATCTGGATTCCAAAATGCTTCAAGAAAACCATCTTATCAAGACTTTGGAAGCTTATGCTTCCGGACTGAAACTTGTTTTTCCATTTCAAAAACCCAAAAACCCAAAAACAAAAAAAATCAAATCATGTTTTATATGTTTCTTATTTTACATATCAGATATAAAATAATATACAAATACTAAAACTCATAGTTTAAATTACTATATTGTGCATAATAATTTATTTTATAAGAATTTTTACATATATAGATTCAGAGATTGTATTAATCATTTGTTAGATATCAAAAACAATTAATTTGATTAGTTGATTCCTAAAAATTTTTTTTTTAGTTTTTCACAATATATTACAATTCGATTATTTTTCTATAAATTATTAAAAACGAATATAATAGTTTGTATTTTTTATTTGGAATCATATAATTATTATTGATGAGTTTTATAATATCATTATCTTATATTTTTACTATTGTATATATATATATATATATATATATATAACTTTCACACAATTTTGGTTTTTTTTTTTAATAAAAAGAACATCTCATTTGCACATTTTCATACAATTTTGCTTATGTATAACCGCTTTCGATTCTATGAAATGTAGGCTATGAAACATTATTAAGATGCTATGAAACATTATTAAGAAAAACTAATCGATGAAGCCAATATAAGTAAATGTGTTTGTAAACACACGTTTGTAGCATTGGGATATATAGATTTATAAAATACAACAGATTTTTATCATAGAAAAATGAAAAATTTCATTTAAAAGTAGATCATAATGTGATTAAACAGTAGCTGCGCCATTTTAACAATATTAATATATTATTCTAAATAAAATATAGTAGTTTTATCAATATTTATATATTCTAATCTGAGGGATTAACTCGAAACATGTACTTCCTTTGTTTCGTAAGAGTATCATTTTGACACTTTTTCTTGTTAAATATAAAGTGTTATTTTAAAAAAATTCAGTAAAAATTATAATTATTATAAAATTTAATATTAATTACAAAATACATTGGTTTTATAAATAATTTTATTTATCTCAGATAATATTAGTTAAATAGATGTAATTAATTAATAAGAGCATAAATGTATTATAATTATTTCTTAATATGAAAATGTCAAGATGGCACTGTTTGAGAAACTGAGAGAATTGGTTCCAAATGTTCTCAAGAGACATGCAACTGTACACACAAGTTTTACATGTTAATCAATCGCCAGTCACGACTGTTCAGTCGTTTTTAACCAAAAAGCCAGTCTTAGTTTATGTATACCTACTAGAAAAATATGTCCATCACATGCAACTTGTATAGAATTTATGTATCAAAGTCTACGATTTTTTTAAAAACTAAATATATAAGATATGAAAATGGGACGTTACCTAATTTCGTACTATTTTAAGACCAAATGATTAAAGTGGCCGATCTTGAAGGCCAAACACCACATACTAGGTGTCTATTTACAGGTTAAGGAGTTTAGGAAATTGTACAAATATTGATTCATTTGCTCATGATATACAACTCTGCCTTTAAAATGCAATATACTCAACATGCATGTATGATAAAAAGAGAACTTAAAATAACCCAACTTTTCAAAACAATACAAATAGAAGAGATATACATATTGAGTAATAGATTTTGAATATAAGCAAAAAGACTTCCAAAAATCTGTCTAACTAGTGGCCATTCCTTTTAACCAAACACAAGCGGGTCTACTGTTTATATAGAAATACATAGTACGTAGAATCGTCTGTCCCTCACATGCAACTTTTACAGAATAATTTTATTTTGGCAAAGTCGTATCTGTTTAAAACTAAATATAATTTAGAAGCGATAGTACATTAGTACTAGTATATTACTAATATCTTACTATTTTAAGACCATATGATATAGAGGCGGGTCCACAAATTCAAGGTGTCTATGTAGTGTACGTTTGGAGTTCAGAAAATTCAAAATTATATATTGATTCAGATGGAGTGTTAATATTATGCATATAGATTGAGATATGCTGAAGATATATATATGGCTAAACATGACAAACTTTTTCCTTTATTAAATTGCTTATAACTTTATAATTTTAGAATCGGCCATTGTTTGATCGGGAAACGGTGAGACGTTTGGTTTTAGATGTGGGTTAAGCAGAGACGTTTTATTGGTGGTTGGAAAAACGTTTAATTGGTTAAAAAAAAAGGAGATGGGTAAAATAAAGGAAACCGGAGTTCAAAGAGCTTTGCCGGAAGGTACTATACGGCGAGAGAATAAAGGTAAAATCCTAATCTAAACGCTTTTCCGACTATATCAATAAGACGTCTCCGCTTAATCCACATCTAAAACTAAATGTCTCACCGTTTAGTACTGTTTCCCGATCAAACAGCCATGTGGCTAAAAAACCCATGATATCTCTAGACGGACCAGCCTGGTGAGGACAATATACAAGTTCATCCTTAAACTAACGTTTTTTTTTTAATTCCTGAAAATAACTTATCTACTGAAAGACTGTTAGTGCAAGCGAAGCAATTAATCGAAGTCTTCTATCACGTTGTGTGCGAGAAAATGAGCTTAATGTAGATCAAGAATTTATAGTCAGCAATGACAGTTTGGCCGAGTGGTCTAAGGCGCCATATTTAGGCTCTGGTCCGAAAGGGCGTGGGTTCAAATCCCACAGCTGTCAATGCTTTTTTTGCAATTTTAATATTAAATGCATCCTTCGCTTTTTATTCAAACAGCTACGACCTTTGTCTTCCTAATTGAACGATATCGTATAGGACCTTCAAACTGTGACCAACTCTGCCTATTGTATAAGAGGGTCTTCATTGCAAGTCTCATAAAAGAAAACACGAAGAGAAAAGATAATTTGCATCAGCATTGAATGAAGCTTCGTAGACAATGCCTCTTCTCCTGTCCTGTATTTGATGAAATGGTCTTGGTATTAATCACTCACTTTTTGTCATGGAAGGTCACGATTTCAACAGCTTAAACGACCACTGCAGTGCCCGTGCATAACACTTCTTCTGCCTCTAATAACTCATCCACAGTAACATCTCGTTCTTGGACCTGTCAAACATTTCTTGAATCTTGATTTCATCAAAAATGTCTATACAATATTACATGATTAAGTGAACTGAATGTTGGAACCTGGTAACCAATATCACGAGCTAGCTCGCTTATGCTTTTTCTTGTGACTCCTGGTAAAATGGTTCCTCAAGTTGGTGGAGTAGAAACAATGTTCCCCTAAAAATGATTGATTACTAATGAAGATGTTAAATGTAGACGCCTCTTCGATGTTTCTGCCAGTTACCGCATCTAGAAACAAGACATCAGAGAAACCTGAAGACCTTGCTTCTACCAATGATTTCACAATCTTTCAAAATTTATCCAAGAAGAAATCAGTGAACTTGTTGCCATGTATTATGTATTTATGGTGTCTCTTTACTTACTGGAGAACAGTTCGTGCAGCTCTTGACACCACCCGCTCCACCTGAATGGGCTAGGTGATAGTTATGATCAACTTTCATGTTCAAGCCTGAGCTCACCTAAACACAAAGACAACCATTTCAATCTTGAAAATAGTCTTTTTAGCAGAGTTATATATCCAAAAAAGAGGAACACACATACTCACCTTATGATAATCTCCAACGGGAGACACGTAAATGAGGAACGTGTACTCAGGTGCTGGAGCTACTCCAAGAATAGCACCACTACCTAGAAGCAGAGGTCTTATATACAAAGCTCCTTTACCCGGGGGAGGAACCTTCGACCCAATAAAAAAGATAACACCGTTTAGAGAACTTCTATTAGAGCAAATTATAATCAAGAACCATACTGAAAAGAGAAACATTAGTCCGCAAATCCTTACCCTTTTGTTGTTGGCAAGGACAGTTTTCTTGACTGCTTCAACAAATTGCTCCAGAGAAGCAGGTGTCATACAAAGCCTCTCCGATCCATTTTGCATACGAAGAGCGTTTTGGTCAGGTCAGAAAAGCCTAATCCGACCGTCTCTCGTCCTGTAAGCTGTAAGACCTTCAAAGAATCCATGCAGCCAAACCAATACCTTAAACTTATTCTCTCAAACTCTCATTTCTATAATATTATTTGAAAAGTCAATTTTTTATGAGTAGATTCATGGTCATCGTTTACATTGATATTTTTAATAAATTAAAATTATTATGTAATTGTCGTTATCAGTATTTCTAATTTATGTTTTTTATTAATAATTTTTTTTAAATAACAAAAAAATCTATAAACCTACTATAGCTATTTGAGACTTTTTTTTATGAATTATTCTTAGATAATTGTTGAGAATGCCTCTTGAGATGCCATTAATCTTCCCCCTTGAGAAAATTAAACTGACATTCATGAACTATTTTTTTGAACGCCGATAAACTGCTTGCAAAACATGAACATCTAGTTACACCAAGAGTAGTGGTGACGAATTTGGTATCCAGGTTTGAAGCGGAAATGAAGCTTAAAGTTTACCAAGTAGATCGATGTGGGTTTGAGGTTAAAGATGAAACGATGAAGTATGTTGTTCATCTGGAGAATAAGAATTGCCCTTACAACGTTTTAACATTGACAAAATAAAACAGAGTTTATTCAAAAGTTTCTCTGTATTTTAACTGTTTCAGAGTTTAGTCATGAGTTTCTCTGTTGTGTTTGTCACCTGTTAATACGAAGGAGATACATTCCTAGACTATATTTGCGAAGTGATTTTGCCACATGTCTTTTCTACAAATAATTTCACAAAACAAATATGATATGGCTACTGAAATTGATGACGTGTCTTATAGCTTAATATGACATGGACAATTGCATTTAATGTTAAGTTATACTTTTGGTAAACTTTCTAAAATATGGTAATAACTCATATATTACATTTAATGTCAATTTATATTTTTGATTTTTTTTTTAGAATATGAGAATAACTCATAAATCATCATTAAAACAAATATATTCAAATATGGCATTATAAATTTCGAAATATAATTTAATTATATATTTTTAAATTATACAAGTTTATTACTAAAATTTTCAAAAATGTATACAATTTTGTTTAGAAAATTATAAAAATTTAATCATAAAATCATTATTTTCTTATTTATCTACAAATTTTCTAAATATTGTTTAATTTTAATTTTTGGTAATTATGCAACTTTTATAAATTTATTTAATATATATAATTAAAATAAATAGATAGAAAAATCTATCTAAGATTATAATTTTCAAATATATACATGCATATTCTTAAATATAATTTTTATGTTTAATTAAATAAAATTTATATTAAAATATTGATATGAAAAAGAAAATTTACAATATTAATAAACTTTTATTTTAAAATATAATTTATATTTATTTGTTATAAACTATTCTAAATTTTTTTACTGCACATGGTGCAGGAAGACACCTAGTATTCATATATGTATACATGTATGTGCACACGTTTAGGTAAGGAAAATAGGGGTTTGGTACTGATTTTATATATTATATTAACTAAATAAAAATTGGTTAAGGAAAACCGGTCATTACAGATTGGAGAAAGATGTTATTTAGATTAAAGTATACTAAATTTTAACACACGCTTTGAAAGTGCGAGATATTTTTCGTTGAAAATTTTATTAATCCATATATTTGTTCACTAATATGTTTAGGCATGTGCGTTCAATTTTCAGTTTGACTGTAATTTGTTACTTTTTGTGTTTTCAGTTTCGGTTGTGATTTTGTTTTTTTTTCGAATTAAAAATATAGGGACTGTTCAATTATTTGTGAATTTAGGTTTGGTTTCGGATTTATTAGTTTAGCTCTCAGTTTGATTGGGATAAATATATTAAAAACTCGATAAAGTTTCGAGTTTAGTTTGGTGCTGGTTCGGTACCTGTTTTTTGGATAATACGGTTAAAAATCACATTTTTGTATTTTAGAACAAAATCTGCTAGATTTAAATATTTAACATATAATATTCTTGTAATTTCGCTGTATTGAGAAATTCCTATCTTACATAGTAATATTTCTTATCTTTTATAAATCTATTTATATTGAAGTTGATTTTAATAATGAAAATAAATTATATTTAAAACTCTTACAAAATATAATAACTTCCCGAAAACTATCAATATTTTTTTTAAATTAACATTTGTAATAGAAAATAAGAACCATTTAAAAATTAATTCATAAAAATAACCATTTTTAATAAGAACAAAATTATCCATGTTTATGTTAACAAATATAAAAAAGTAAAAATTGAGCTTTAAACCCTATTGGATCAAAAATTACAGGAAGGGTTACTGGTAAATTGGGCATACAAATCAACGACCAACTTTTGTTTTTTATAACCCAACCCAAAACATGTTTAAGTATCCAAAAACCGACAAAAGAGAATGCTTAGGTTTTAGAAACTTGGACAGAAAGTTGGGGGATCTTCTATTTATTATCGATTTTCTCTATCTTTTAAGATTAGTATTCGGAAAATTCACTTACCATGTCAAATAGAATATATTCTCTGCGTGTTCATCAAGTTAATTTAGTTAAATCGGAAAAACTTGTTTCTATATATTATCTTTTGAATTTATTGTATGTAGCAATTATGAAAATGGATGTTATAGAGAATATTCTTGGAATTTAATTGATTTGAATCCGAAAATCTATGAGTTTCTATTTATTATGTTTTATATTTATATTTATATACCAAATTTGGTAAATATAAATATTTAATTATTTAAATATTATTGGCTGTTTAAAAGGTCAATAACATTGAAAACCAATGATTTTAAAATATGCTAACCCTATACTATAATAGTATAATTAATATTATTAAAAATAATATTTAATATAATATATAAGAAAATTTTAAATAAGACATAGGCATTATAATAAATTCCAATATATTTGGTATAGTTTTTTGGACAACGGATTTTTGATGGTGTTAATAGGGTTTGAATAGAGTTAGGGTTTGAATAGAGTTTTAGGGTATAAGGTTAGAACACAAACGAATATGGATGGGTTAGTAAACATACAAGAAATGGGCTAGTATGGGTTTGAATAAAGTTAAGGTTTGAATAGAGTTTTAGGGTATAGGGTTAGAACACAAATGAATATGGATGGGTTAGTAAACATACGAAATGGGCTTAAAAAATGATGGATAAATTGTTTAAATTATTGGGCTGTTTAGTTGGACAGAAACATGCTACTTTCTAATTTGTTGGACTTTTAATTTCCGAAAACCATTAAAAACAATTGAAAAAAGTAATGTAAATTTTTATAATTAATTGGAAAAGTCAGGGGCATAATCTTAAGAAGAATTCTGCTTTAATAGTATTGATATATGTTCGGATGAGTTCGGGTAGTACTTCGGGTTTTGGATACATCTGATCGGGTTTGGATATCCAAACTTGTTCAATACAAAATCCGAACCAGAAATTTTGCTATTTCGGTTAGGATTTTTTGGATCGGGTTCGGATTTGGGTTCGGCTATCGGATAAAATTCCCTGGCCTAGAAACTGGCATCTTCTTGTGGTCGATCCAAAATGCCTCCGACCATAAGGTTAAAAACAACATAAGTGTTTACCAGTAGAACTAACAGATCAGGATAAAATCCGCACATCTTTAAGGATGATTCTAAAATAGCATGACGTTAATGCTAATACGAAACTGGCATCGTCTAGTGGTCGATCCAAAATGCATCTGACCACAAGGCTAAACCCAGCCTTCATATATCTATTGAATTTGTTTATGTGACTTATCTTATGTGTCACTCATATATGTAATCAATATCTATACTATACTAAAAGGGGGATATAAGCCATGGAGAGAGTGTCCACATAGGATAGAAAAATCAACCAATCAAAGAATCCGAAATTGCCATGTCATCTCATTTATTTTTCGTAAAAAATAAAAAAACAATGCGAAGGTGAGAATCGAACCCGGGTTAGTATGATATATATATATAGGACAGTTACCACTAAGCCATTGAAACTTTCTTGGACACATATACAAGAACCACTAAGTATATAATCACAAATTCTTATGTACATTTACAATAATATGAATTCAACTTTCAAGACTCCGATACTTTGTTTTGTAAAAAAATAAGTAAGTGACTAAGCTAATATATTCTTAGAAATTGTGAGAACGTTGACAAATATGAAAAACATAGATTTTTGTTTTCGTGACAAAGTTAAGAATTTTGTAAAAGTAAGTTTAACATATAAATTTTTGTGACAAATATGAAAAAAACATAGATTTTTGTAAAATTTTGACAAAACAACTCATAACATACTTCTCTAATGTCTTAATAAAATATTATTTAAGAGTGCAATAATTAAATATATTAATTCAATAAATTTTGTAATTTATAGACAAAACAATAACACAACAAATTTTGAAACATTTGTTTAACCTATCAATTTTTTTTTCATGAGAATCCAACTAAACAAGATAAAAATAATAATTAGATTTAACAAATATTTAGTTACCATTTTATTCAATTTCGATTAATTTCAAATTATCATAATGTATCTTTTTGAAGTTACACATATGAAAAAGCATAGATTTTTGTACAATTTCACAAAACAACTCAAAACATATTTTTATAATGTCTTAATAAAATATTATTTAAGGATGCAATAATTAAATATATTAATTCAATAAATTTTATAATTTATAGACAAAACAATACCACAACAAATTTTGAAACATTTGTTTAACCAATCGATTTTTTTTTCATGAGAATCCAACTAAACAATTAGATTTACAAATATTTAATTACCATTTTATTCAATTTTGATTCATTTTAAATTGTAATAATGTATATTTTTGAAGTTACAAAAAAATAATGTTCTTTCTTTATTACACTAGCATTATATATAGATTCTATATACACAAAATAAATATAATATAACAACATAAACTTGCTTTTCCCGATTCATATGAAAACTTTTTAAGTTATCCACCAAAGCAAATTAATTAAATCAATGAAATTGTTAAAATACAGCAAATTAATATATAATTTTATTTTAAATTAAATTATTTAAAAAGTGTATTTTCGTTAAAACAAAATAATAAATTAGTAAAACTGATTTGATGGTAATTTTTATGATATATATATATATATATATATCAATTCTGTGAAAGAAATAGAAGCTTAATATGAAAAAAAATATTAAATACAAAAACCTCTAAAAATTAACAAAAAAAACTAATAAATTAAACTATGATATCACTTAAAAGCTTCTTTGACCATATTAATAAAATATTTAAGCGATAATTAGACAAATTTGATTTTTTTTCCAGCAACAAGTTTATTATTAATTAGCATCAGTTATTTCAAGATGTTTAAGAAATGGTGGACAAAAAAATAAGATGGACATTAATGATATATGAACTATGAATAGTACTTTGTGAAGCAGACTTAGATAACATATCTGCACATCCATTTTCAGTCCTTTTTATGCCTAAATTCAATTTCTTCAGAGTAGTTATTCCACAAATAGATCGTATGAGATATTGTTTTGATATGTAGATTTGTTTTTTCAATGTTAAGAAGATTGATAACTGTAAAAATATCTCCTTCGTATATGATATGTCTATAACCGAGTCTCCAACATGAGACAAGTTTGTTTAAAAAGTAAATAATTTTATTTTTCTTATATTATATAATCAATATATATTATTTACTGATAATAAATATATAGTTATTCATCTATCACAAATATCTATGCAAATATGTGAATCAAGTACAACAATCAAACAACATAATGATTTCCACAAAGAAAATTTAAAAAATATATTTATGTTATGTAGTCATATTTTATATTTTTTAAATAATGTAATACAATATTATACATTATTTTTTTAGAATTGAGAAATACATATATCACTTAGACAAATTAAGCGATAATTAAACAAATTTTATTTTTATTTTGTGAGCAAAAAGTTTATTATTAATTAGCATTACTTATTTCAAGATGTTTAAGAAATGATGGACAAAAAAATAGGATGGACATAAATGATATATGAACTATAAATAGTTTTTTGTAAAGCTGACTTAGATAACCCATATGCATATCCATTTCCAGTCCTTTTTTTATGCATAAATTCAATTTCTTCAAAGCAGTTATTCCACAAAGAGATCGTATGAGATATTGTTTTAATATTCAGATTTGTTTATTGATTGTTAAGAACATTGATAAGTGTAAAAATGTTTCATTCGAATATGATATGTCTATAACCGAGTCCCCAACATGAGACAAGTTTATTAAAAAGTAAATAATTTCATTTTTCTTATATTATATAATAAATATATATTATTTACTGATAATAAAAATATAGTTATTCATCTATCACAAATATCTATGCAAATATGTGAATTAAGTACAACAATCAAACAACATAATGATTTCCACAAAGAAAATATAAAAAATATATTTATGTTATGTAGTCTTATTTTCTATTCTTTAAATAATATAATACAATATTATACATTATTTTTTAGAATTGAGAAATACATATAATATCTTATCCGCGCGTAGCGCGGTTAAAAAATCTAGTGCTTTATAAATAGTCAACACCAACCACTATAACGTCTCTATCTAAAATACACTTAACATATACTTATATAATCGAAGTAAAAATAAATACACGTAGGGGGGCCAAATCTTTATATATATAAAAGACTTTGTTTCTCTCCTGGGTGTGCCAACGAGGACGCCACGTCATAAATCCAAGCCCTGCCGCGTCGACACGTCAGAAACTCACCGTTTCACTAAAGCGTTCTTATATGGTTACGGGCTTTGCGGTGGGCTTTGTCATGCAATTTGATGTTAAGGCCCGACGACAAACAAATTTGGTAAGAACCCTAATCCGGTTTGGAGAGCGCCTCCGTGTTCTTCGCTTCTCTCATTGGCGGAGACGACGATTTGGATTTCTTTAACGTTATGCGTTGTGATTTTCTCCCATAAATCCTCTTAATTTGCAAACCCACTACCAGACCTTTCGATTGCGTCGTTTGTCGACTAAATCGTGTATAAATATCTCTCTTATGCTAACCACGACTTCCACATCTCTCTTCTACACATCTTACTTATATTCATATCTCTGTGCTCATCTCTGTTAATGGCTAACACGACTGCTTTTTTCCGATCTGAAGTCTGGGCGGTGCTCATCCGTTGTAGAGGCCAGACTGCTTCGATTCTGGAGGCTAGGAATGTTAAGCGTGGTGGAGAGCCTATGTGGATGGATTTGCTCATGGTGGATGTTAACGTGAGTCGTTTTTTGTTCTCTTCTTTGTATCAAGCGTTCTGGGTTAATATTAACAATTGTGCCGTTATTCTTTCTCTGTGAGCTCTAGGCTGTTTATATGTTTGATATTTTTCCGGTGAACCTGATCGTGTCTTACTTTTAAAAATTTCCTTAATTTTTTTTAGATGCTGATGTGCATTGTTTCTTGAATTTTTGTAAGTACATGCATAGATAGATAGGTCGTTGTGAATAGAGCTATCAATTTCTCATGCAATCAAGTTCACCCACTAATTCTTCTTCAATGGAGCTTTAATCCAGATGAACAGATTACATGATGAACAGATTAATGATTTGTTGTATTACAGATGAACAGATTAATGATTTGTTGTATGCTGATCCATCTCATGATTTGTTGTATTACAGATGAACAGATTAATGATTTGTTGTACGCTGATCCATCTCTTATTTTCTTAAATACTTCTAACTCTGTAAATACAGATGAACAGATTAATGATTTGCTGTACGCTGATCCATCTCATGTCACTTGCCAACACAAACACTGGTTTTCCAGGTTTCAATTGTTAACCCTGCTATACAAATTATAAATTTCACTGCCAAGTAGCCTTAATATTTTCTTTGGTTAGCAGACTTGGTTGGCGAAGTCAGGGGCATTAAAACGATTTACAACGAAGAGACCCAGAGTACTTAACGTCTCATGAGAACCACAAGGCTTGATAGGTATATGACAACCCTGGTGTTTTTTTTTTTTAATTTCCCCCATTACACACATTGGTGACTTGCACGTTTGTTCAAGGATGAAAAACATGGTGTTTGGCCTCCGGCCCTCCGCAGGCACTCAACTGTCTGCTTGAGTGTATTTGGTGGGCTTGCTGGGCAGAAGGACAAAAAAAGGCGCTACTCTGATGTAGAGTAGAACCAAAGTTTGTTGTTGGAACAAATATATATACCCAAAGTTTGTTGGAGGTAAGAACGAACTCTCTTTTAGGATTTGTACACTAGGGTCTTGGGGTTAAGTTGTGGTTGTGTTCAATACATAAGTGAACAAATTTTTAAAAAAAATGTCTACCCTAAGTTTGAGGAAGCCCCTCTTTCACGCTAAGTTGCTATATATTGACGCCTAACCACGTTTAATATTGGCAAAATCATCAGACACATAACCTCTTTGATTGCAGGCAGGCTGTTCATCAACGCTTCTTCTGGTACTCATTCAGCTCCATAGAACATTCCGATCAGAGATAGAGACAGAGAGACACCATTGGGTGGCCAAGTATCATGAGAGGAAAACCAAGAAGGTCAAGAGATACCATAGATTCTTTTGCGTCTTGCAGAGAGATTGGCAAGGTGATTGAATAAGACATGATTGTTCTTAATTTTGGTTTACTATTTTCAGGAACTTATGATCCTGATTCCTGGAACTAGATGGTTTCTTTTGTTTTCTTTCAAACCGATATTGCAATATATTCTAGAGAATTACAGCGTTTCTCGCACCATGCCTGATATGAACAGGCCGACGAGAAAGAAAGTGATTCGAATCAGTCTTCACCAAAACTTGGGATTAAAATTAAAGTTGGCGGTGGACTTTAAGAGAAAACAGAGTAACGAGACACCAAATATAACACTCAAATGATTTCTTTGGACACAAGTAACTGATATGTGTTGGGAAGTTTTTGTGGCGTTTAATCCTTCAATGTAAAAACAAAAAAAAAGATGCACATTTATGGGTTGGGTGATCGATCTTCTCTCTTTCTCAAGTCGCAAATATGAAAATGAATTTAATTTGATATATTCAGTTGCACATAATTTCATAACTGTCATAGTGGTACAAAAAAGAAATTTCTAAAGTAAATTACTAACATTAATCACTTTGTCATAATTATTTATGAATATACAGTATTTGTGGTTTAAATGTTGTTTGGGATTCACACTCTAACCCAACTAGGAAGATAGTTAGAAGTGTATAAACAAACTTTTTAACCTTAGAACTAAATGATTCTAAAACCAAAACAAATCTTAAATCAATTGTAAACTTAACAATTATTTTGCATAAGAACTTAAATAACCGACACAGAAGAGTATTTAGATCATAATTAAGATTTAATTCGACTTTTGATCATCTTGCTCATAATTCTATCAGGATTTTCAGTTATAAAAACAATAAATTGTAAGTTTTAATCCTTTCAAATTTGAATAAAACCATGAATAAGTTAAAAATAAATTATAATATATCTATCAATTTATATTTATAATGGTTTAAAAATCACATTTATATATATTCAAATACAAAAAACGTTGCACAAAAAAAGACGTAATAAAATACATGTCAAGATTATTATATTTTTTAAAGAAATTATTTTAGTAAATAATTATTTTTTAAAGAAATTATTATAGTTAGATAAATAAATAATTTTAAAAATAAATAGTAAAATAAATAGTTAAGATTATTGTAAAAGATTATGAAAGTTTTTAGTGCTGACAAAAAGAATTAATACTACTTTTACTTAAAAGTGAATTTAAAATAAATTAATATTTTTATTTTATTTATTCGACCCCCCGCCCGTAGGGCGGGTTTACCCTAGTACAATACTAAAAGTTGGATATAAGCTCCATTGAGCCTATCCACGTCGGCATAAATAATCATCCAATCAAAACATTTCGTTTTGCCACGTCACATACTGGTTTGTGTATTGTGGGCTTTAATTTTTTAAAATCCGTTTTGTTTGATATATGTTGCCCATTAAGCTCAATCATAAAAAAAAATCCTAAAAACCAGAAACGATGAAAGATGAACTCCAGACCCTTTAGTATTGTTCTTCGTCGTTTCAATTTCTCTAACTAATTAACACACTACTCCATCTCTGTGCAATCAAACCTCTCGAAAATTCACATCTACTTGGGAGTACTTAATCGCCGGTGGCCAAATATGCAGCTTTAATATAACCAAAGCAATGATTGCCAGATCCACTTCTCCGGAAAATTCGAGCACCGAAACACCAGCGAAATCCCACATCGTCTTGGAAAGCTTCAAGTCTCGACCTTTCTGCATCCTCTGTCTGTTAACTTTGGTAACGTATAGATTCCCTCTACAACCTTATATATATATATATATATATATATATATATATATATATCATCTGTTTCTGATTACTTTTTTCAAACTCACACCTTCATTTGGTCAAGCCATGTGTTGTTTGCAGGAATCTAGGATCGTGGCTCTATCAGTTCGCATGATCCATCAAGACCCAAATTGTTCATAGTCATTGATACATCCTATTGTTTTCCGTAAAAGTTTGTTTAATTCAATTATCATAATCATGTTTTCGGAACATATGGTTCTGAGTTTTTTCTTATTTTGTTTTGTTTTGTGGTTTCTTCCGTCAAGTCTCAGCTTTTTGTATAGTTATGTGTTTGCAGGCGTTTCCAGGTCATATGAACACTGTTTCTTGCCTATGTTTCAGACACGGGATTTCAGAAGTCTATTCTGGTTCTTTTGATCGGAGTGTCAAGGCGTGGAATGTACAAGGTTGAGCTTTTGTGCAAGACAGTTTCGGACACCAGGATGAGATTCTAGCCATTGATGCGCTGAGGAAGGAGCGTGCACTTACTCTTGGAAGAGATAGAACCATGCTATTACACAAGGTAATAGACTGTTTTTATCATATGGTTTCTGTTGTTCTGTATATGTAAGTTTTTGTTATATGGTGTTTTAGATGTCTGAGACAAGTTGTACGATTTACCGTGCACCTGCATCGTCTCTTGAGAGCTGTTGTTTCATCAATGATACTGAGTACCTGTCTGGTTCGGACAAGAATGGACTGTTGAAAAAGATACCAGTGTTTCTCCTTAAGAATGCACATTCCGTTGTAGCTGGTGGAATCACCACTAATGGTAATTGAATCTTAACATCATTTAGTTGCAGAGATCATGATGCTCTGAAAAGTCTTAATGCTTTCTTCTTTTCCTAAACCAGAAAATGGTGATCATGATTGTGTGGAGTATAGCAACTCTTCCACAACGAGTTCTTGGGTGAGTTCAGCTGCTGTGTGAAGAGGTAGTGACTTTGCCGCATCTGGAGCTGGTAATGGTTTTGTGCATTTGATGGTTGTTGAAGCAAGTGCCCTTTGGATCTTTATTCAAGCTTCCACTGGTAAAGTTTATTTCCTTAATGTTTTCTAATATTATGTTGATGCATCTGTTGTTTCTGAGAGTGGTTAAGAGAAAAGCATTTCACTTCACCAAGTAGTAATCTCACAGTGCTTCTTTTATCATGTTAGAAGACTGGATTTGTGAACTCTATGGCATTTGCAAAATCTGGTAATTTTTGATTGTTGGTGTTGGACAGGTATGCCATCATTCTCTCTTATCTTCCTTTTTTCTTTGATCTATGCTGTGTTTTTTTTTAATGCTAATTTCAGAATTGTTATGGGTTTTGTGATATCAATATGTTGCAAGAGACGAGATTTGGAAGATGGAGATGCATAAAATCTGTGCAGAATGGTGTGGCAATACATCCCTTAAGGCTGTCATAAGGATTTAATGAAGAGTTGGTACTTATATTTTTCTGAATCTCAAGTTATGTAATGGCTTCTACTACAAGAAGTTTTGCTCCATTTCTGTTTGTTTTATTGTACCCTATTTTTTTTATAATACAAGAGTGAGAAGAACTTTAACTTTTTTGAGGTCCTGATGAATCAAAGATGTGAAGAACTACATATAATTTATATAAAGGATAACTATTAGTAACTACTATCACATTTAGTTAAGATGTTTGCTCATCTGAACTTTAACTGTTCTTGATTTAAAGCTAAGAGACTCCTGAAACAACTGTTGCCATGACTAAGAAATGTACTCACCTATAAAGTGAAGCCATTAACTTCAGTGGATAAGTTTGGATATAATGAACACACCAAAAAAGAATGTGATTTCACAAAGAAGTCATCACCACACTTTGAATAAATGGAAATCGTAAAGTTGCCGACCTCACATTAACAACATATACATACTTTTAAATTTTAATATTGAATCAGTAACGTAACAAACAATAGCAAAGACTTTAAGTTTTCAGGAATTACGTAACGGTTGCTACCTTATGTCTTCGCCTCTTAACTTTTCTCTTGACTCTTAAGGAACTCTCAGCCTGCACACTTGAGAACATACTCATCTGCACACACCCTAACAAGGTGAAACAGAGCTTGCTATTAGACGTACCTACACCCAAATGCCACGGTGAAGAAGGCTCCTCGGGCCAACACCTTTGAAAGCATCAAACTCAAGTAAAAAAAATCACTATATAAAACTAAAATAGATCATCAACAATCACCAGAAAAAATGTAACACACATAACAATAAAACAGACATGGCAGTACTATAGAATAAAATACACTAAATCATCGTACCAACTTTGCATAAAGAAAAACACATGAAGGCCAAATCAATAAGACAAATAATTAACAACAGTATAAAAATATTAGTTATTCTTACTTTAGATTTTCTTCAATGTCAAATTGAAATACAAATCAAATATAAAAAAATAGAAATCACTACATTTTACATAATTTTTTAATTTTGTGTTCTTCTAACAAAAAAAAACAATGTTAGTGGTCTTTTTTTTGTTACTTATGTTAATGATCTTTTCAACTTAAATAAAAAATTAATAAAATATACAATTTGATCTTAGAATAAAAAACTATTATAATTTTTTTTTCAATATAAATTAAATTTCCAAATGTTTTATAAAATTATATTATATTTTAATATAAAATAGTTTCAGTGTAAACCCACCTGTCCATAGGGTTTCTGATCATAAGATAGTGAATATTTTCTACCAAAATTTTGCAGATAGATTATAAAACTACAGGTTAAAATATTACAGTAATTATTATGTAAGTTATTTATACCAAAAATAAAATGAGGGTTCTGTTAAAAAAACTAGAAATTTATATTTTGTAATTTTCTTTTGTTAATTATTAGTATTACTTATGAAACTCTTACTTGCATTAACTACAATGATTTTTTCAATCGTTATTTTTTTTCTATTTAATTTAGAATTCTATTTCTTCTGTTTTTAATTATAAGTTTAACAATTCAATATATTATATATATAAACAATATGATCGGAAATTTTGTTTAAAATAGTAGGATAAATGATTATTATTGAGTGACCACAAACAAATAATAATTTGTTAGTCAGAAAACGAAAAGCTAATATTTCCACGTCAGTTTTTGTCTTTTTGTTATTTTAAAAGAAAAACAAGTATATCTAACCTATACTAAAAGGTGAATATGAAGCCTTGTGAAACTATCCACGTCATCAATTAAAATCAGCCAATAAGGTGTCTGAAATTTGCCACGTCAGCAGTCCGTAAATTTATCTGGGCTTAAAGTTTAGCCGGCCCGGTTCTGATTGGTTTCGGGCAGCCCAAATGTGGTAGATACGGCTTCCATGTTATCCTCTCTTCCAGAACTCAACGTGGCCGTCTCGGCTTTTCAGAGTCTCATCTCTTCGCCTCCCCTTTCGTTATCTCTTCACATTCCCTATGGTTCAATGTATTTGTTTTAATTCTACCATAATTGTTAATCCCATTGAATCCAGATTCCATGTCGTCTTCTCCCTTTCATTCATCTCAAATCTATAAATATAAGCAGGTTGAGAGTATGATGGATGCTCAGCACGATTGTCAGTTTACCATTTTATTAAGCTAGAAAAATTTTCAAAAATGTCTTCCTCCGATGCTGTTTTTTTGCACTCTGCGTTTGAGGCTCTCCGCCTCTGAAGATCCGGCCAGTTCATTGTTGCCAAATTAATCTGTTTTTGGGACTTGAAAAACATCAAAAAACATGGTTAATTCATGGAAATCACTCTACTTCTCTTGATGATAAGGTATTATAACTACAAACGTTCTTTTTTCTCAAATATTCTATTTTTCCCATAGCCGATGATCTAAATATTCAATCTTTGATTGCAGAATTCGGTGATACATGGATTCATCCTGCTGGTCGCGCCTCTTACTACCGTCCGTCTTTGCGAGGAGGTTCAGTCGTGAAGTTAATTAGAGAGAGGAAGGAGCTGTCATTCCAGTCAAAAATCAGGGACACATATGTGGTATGATTCATTATTTCTTTGCACGATTGGATTTGTGCATCGCCATTGCGGTTGAGATTGCAGTTATTTTTGATAAAATAGGAAGTTGTTGGGCGCTCTCGGTGGTTGGAGCGGTGGATGGTATAAACAAGATCAAGACCCGAGAATTGATATATTTGTGGGAACAAGAGTTCATAGACTACTACAGAGAGGACGGCAATGGTGGCTGTGATGGAGGTACATCAGCCAACACTTTTTAAGTTCATTTATCTCAAGTTAACGAGATGAATCACTTTGTACATTTTTCAAAGTTTGGATTGTAGACTAAGATGTGAGGAGTCATAGTTTCAGTTTGCTTTTTTAGTTAACGAGATGAATCACTTTGTCTTTGAAACCATTGTCATGAAATTGTATAAATCAGACGGTCTTGACATTCTACAAATCTGTATATCCATTCGACACTGTCACCAAAAATATTCATTTTCTTTAAGAACATTGTCATGAATTTTTGTGTTTGTGCTTCCTCAGGGTTTGTGTACAGGTCCATGTGAGGATGGCTTTGGAAACCATGATGTGCTAGCCGTGTGGCATGGAACAACAGTCGGAGGTGAAGACTACTGGATTATTATTTGTAACTCATGGGGGTCATATTGGGGAGAAAGCGGATACATCAGGTCCTAACGTAACTATCATAAATCAACCGGGAAATGCAAAGTCGCAGCACGGTCTATACCCAATCAAGCCAAGCTCTCCATTTGGTTTGGTGTCTACAGGTGTGTTTAAATTTGAGGTTTTATTTGCTATTCAGATAATTGGTTGGGCATGGTTTTGAGATACACTTTATAGGCAATAAGCCCAGGGTGCCTCTTTTAATTAATCATGCTCGGTTTTGGGGTATTATTGAAGGCATCCATATTATTTAATTGTTCATAATTAATTCTGTTTATTTGATTCGCCATGGGAATCTAATATTGAAGTTGGTTCTCCACGAGCAAGGAATGAAGCTAAGTTGAGATACAAAGAGAAGAAACTCAAGCACATGTGAGTTTTTTTTTTCTTTTCTTATTAAAAAGCGTTAAAAACATAGTTTTTACAAAAAAAATGATTCAAGATTTAATTGTTTGAGTTGTAGTATTGGGAAAAAGGTTCGATATGCATCTCGCAGAGCGAGAGCTTACCCGAGAAAAATAGTGAGAGGAAGATTCGTAAAAGCTGGTGACAATTATGACTATGACCCATCATCACTAACCATGAAATCAATGAGTTTTCTCTTCCCCTAAAACAATGTATGTCTTCTTCTCATGATGATGATATATGATTACTCTTATACGTGGTGAACCAGTTTCTTCTCGGAAAAGTAAGCCAAACTCTTTATCTTTTTGCCTACAGTTTTATTTTGAATCGAAGAAATCAACATGTTGCGGCATGGAAACGTTGGAGACCTGCACAAAGAATGCTTAGATGTAGTGAAAGTGACGAATTGGGTGGAAGGCCAAAATGGGTGAAAATATAGCAATTTTGCTTCTTTTTTTTTAAAACAGAGCTCTTTCTTATGTTATTTACTTTTTTAATATTTCTAATCATTATGTAACAGGGAAAATCCTAACTACTTTTATTTGTAAACTTAGAAAAGAATAACTCTAAAATAATTTATGTTATATACATATATATATTTTTTTTTTACAAAACTCTAAAAACTCAGACTTGATTCTTCATATTTTATTAGTTAATTGTGTTACCTATAATAGAAATATTTATTTCAAACTAAAAATATTTTAAAAAATCAAATTTAAAAATTAGTTATATATAATTTAATATACAAAAATTCACATACAAATAAAAATGATAAATGTAACAATTTAAATAAAAAATATTATTTGTAAACTTAGAAAAGAATATATCAAGAATATTCCTTTTTAGGAAAGAAAATAGAAAAATACATTGGAGACAAATCCATATCTATTATGAAAGTCTTCTATTTTAGAGAAAAAAATAGAGGAATACATTGGAGATGGTCTAAGGCATGGCCGACGTAAATGATCGACGTTGAGATTTCAGCTTTTCTGATTTTTAATATTCTAATGTTTCAATATAATTTGAATATTTCCTTTATTTTATAATATAATGGTTTAAAAGTATTTTTTGTTTCACTATATAAATTATTTTTATATTTTAATGTAACTTTATATTTATTGGATATTGTGTGGCCAATAAAATTATGTAAATTACTGTTTAATTGATTAAATTTATATATTAAATGACAGTTTTTTAAAGTAATAACTTTTAAATATAAAAAAATTTAATTACAACTAATTACATTTTGAAACATATACAGTAATCTATAAACTAACTCTATATAGATATGACGACAAAATTGTAAAGTGGTCTCACCTTGAATTTCTTTCATTTTGTGCATTCTTAATTGGAAGGAGATAATCAACATCTAATATTATGCTACTCTCAGTATATTAGAAATTGTCGAACTGTAAACCAATTAAAGATGATGTAAGGAAGACATAAAGATGTATTTCCAGTTATCACAAATATATAATCAATTGACAACAACTTAATTATGTCCAGCGTAGAACAACAGAGAAGAGTTTTCATACCTTCTAATATTATAATATCTCACCACATTAGTGGTTAAATCAGTTTTCTCTAGCACAAATACTCACTCGATTCTTGGAGTTTAAAGCTTTTCTATCTGATGATATTAGTAGTTTGATCCCAAAAAAAATGGTCGAACTGCACATTGTAATTGGAGAAAGAAAACAAACAAAAATCAACCTAAGACTTTTAAGGTATATGAAACAAAAATTGGAAATAACAATTCTTTGCAATTAAAGAATAAGGCAATAAAATTGTAAAAATACAAAATAAAACAAAAAATATACACAGGAAGAAAGATTTAGTAAAATAAAATATAATATAATTTCCATAATTGATAGTGCTTAGTTACACTAAAAAGTCTAAATTTACAACATACACAATTTATTTACATCTTTAAACCTATTATCTAATTAAAATAATTCTAAAAAAGTGTCACCATGAAGGATTAGAAAATATATGATAAAATACAATACATAACATTAAAAATACATTATCACTAATCACTAAAAAATCATGTTAGTAGAAATAAAAATGAAATGACAACACATTTATTAAAACCATAGAACGGCACGCAACAAAGTGTTATTAAATATATAAACTACAAATTAAATATGCTCAACGTAAACACACATAAAAATGAGAAATCATATCTGGATATATTTAAATAAATAGTTTTAAACATATTATATTCTTGAAATTTTAAAATTACTTAAAAATAAACTAAATTATTAAAAAACTTAATATACAAATAAAACTAAAGCGATATTTTGTAACATCAAAAATAATAAATGAATAAAAAATATATTATGTTAATAAAATAGATTTTAGATTTTAAAGACTTCTAATTCATGTAATATTACAAAATTCAAACAAATTTTATTACAATTAATATTTTAGCATTGGATATATTAAAATAATATTATAGATTGATATTCAATTGTAAGTTTTTAACTATTACACGTTAAAAATACTATTAAGTACGGTTTTTTTTTAAAGAGAGTTTTATATTTTAAGTAGGTTATTGGAGTACTTTTTCTTTTCGTGAATTTATTCGAGATGAGTTTCCGATCATTTAAACTAAGATAATTTATGTTCTATACATAATTATATATTTTTTACATAAATCTCGGACTTGATTCTTCATATTTATTAGTTAATTGTGTTACATATAATAGAAATACTTACTTCAAACTAAAAATAAAAAATCAAATTTAGAAATTAGTTATATATAATTTAATATACAAAAATTCACATACAAATAAAAATGATAAATGTAATAAATTTAAAAATATATTATCCGCGCGTAGCGCGGAGAAAGGATCTAGTATTGTTAAAAATGTAAATAAAGATAACTAACTCTTTTTTATTTCATTTTAAAAATGTATTTCTACTTTATTAGACCAAATTACCATTTCTCATTTATATTTCAGTTTCTTTTCTAACTATGTATTATATAAATTCTGAATTTGTGACTTAATAGAATTTGATTTTTATGTATATCAAGAATCTTTTAAATAAAATTAAAAATAACTGAGTCAAACTTTTTATCTATTAAATAAATAAATAAACAAGAAACTGTGAATTTTTGTGGGTCAAACTTGATCCTTTTATATCGGAATTTTAAAAGACACATAGCTTAATTTAAATGTATTTCAATTTGTGATTCATATATTAATATACTTCTCTGTCTTTCTAAACTTTAAAACATCATTAGTTCATTATCTAAGATGAAAAATTATTTTCGATCTTTACTTATTGGTCTCATCATGCTCACAATTCTTCTACTTGGTTTGTATTTACATTTACAACTTTACTAATATATTATATAATTGTTCTAAAATAAATTTAATTTGATGCCGTATTATTTAATATACTTATATAACTTGTATGTCTATAATGTAATACTGAGTTTACTAATTTCCAAGAATAAATAATGATTAAGAAAAAAAATGTTTAGACTTTTAAATTAGTCTACAAATAAAAAAAAACACAAGCATATTTATTCAAAATAAAAATAAAATAATTTCCTATTCCAAATACGAAAAGTAAAGGTATGTTTTGATTTTTAAAAACATGAGTAATGGCGACTGCTCAGAAGGGAGGACCAATAATCCCATAAACTTGTGTTGAAAATTACCCAGACAAAGCTGGAAAATGTGATCTCGACCAATGTAAATCCCGATGTACCAAACGTAGGAAAAATGGGCAAGGTAGTTGCATTGATACATGTAAAGGATATATGCAATGCAGATGCGCTTATCCTTGCTGCCGTCCCTGATTTTTTATCTACTTGAAACTCAAATAATATTTATAATAATACTGCGCTTTTATCAATGAAAAGAATTAAAGTATTAATAATTTGTTGGTGTTTGTGGTGTAATAATGTGTACTAGGTTACCCAATATAAATAACAAATTCTTATATATCTATCTTCGTATACAATAACGTGAAATGATAAAAAAAAATATTAAATGAGAATCAGTGTTTTAATTTCATATAACAACTGAAAGAAAAAAAACTTCAATTTCTACCGTTTAGCAACTTCAAAGTCAAAGTCAGATATTTTTTCCTTTATGATCTATATAATATTTCATAGAGATTTAACCAAAAAGGAGTGTTAACCATTTTTTTATCATCGAGATGCATACTCAATTAAGATTTTTCAAATCACCTAGTAGCTATGTGTCTATATAAACAACTAAGGATAGTTGTTTCCGAGCACTATACGTTAGACTGTCTTGTTTTGTATTCTCAGTTCGGGGTACATATATGAACTCTGAGTGATTGAAGCTCTCTTTCAGGAGTTGAATATTTTCCAAATAAGTTGTAAAAGCAGACCATTATGCTGGTTTGGTTACCATCTTCACCAATTGAGAACAATATATTGTAAACATCACATGTAAATATCGTAAATTCTTCGTACTTTCTATTTCCCAGATGAGGGCCAGTTCAGAATGAAAGTGTGACATGCTGGCTCTCTTGTTCCTTGTCTCCATTAGGTTATCAAAACCTTCCAAAGTACTGTACCATTCTTGCCCCGAGAAATTATCATGAGTTTTCCATGATCCATCTGTAAAATACTATTGTCCCCGTATTTGAGGTATTGTTGACAAATCACCTCCCTAGATTGGGCGACCCTTTGTGCTAGTGATGTTGGTTGGTGCCTCATGCCGAAGTGTTGATTCAATTTCTGCCAATTGGATAGTGTCTCTAAGATCGATATCTATATTTCTAAAAACCATATTGTTCTACATTTTTAAATGTACAATAGGATTCATGCATACTGATGATTATCTATATGTGGCTTAAAACCCTCCAAAACAAATGATCTATATTTGCAAAAATTGATTGGTAATAAAAAATAAGTCGATTCGATGGAATCTGTAAGAGAGCTCATACTTGGACAACCGGAAGACATTAAAAAATACATAATTTATTGACTTAAACAGGCTATAAGAGAAAAAGTGCCAACTGATTTCAGATCAAAACCCATTCTGCTATCAAGTCATTTCTATTTGTCCTTTCTCAAAAAAGTCATTTCCATTTGTCACATTTTTCAAATCTTTTGTAGTCTAAAGCTTCGAGTGGTTTACTTATATTTTTCTTCCCTTTCATTTTCGTTGGATTTTTTCAGGGGACGATTTAGAAAATACATTCAACAAAATACAAAACTATTTACCAAGTTGACAAGTATTCGCAAGACTTCCCAAGTAATCAGCTCCACCAATTAATTAGCTCCTTCTATATAAATGAGGACGCACATGCAGAAGTACTACATAATCTATTTTACTCCACCCAAAAGAACAAATAAAAAGGCATAATGGTTCGTAAACAAAGTTATTGTTATTTCTTCTGCTTTATTTTTCTCCAACTATACTTTGTTGTTTCTTCTACACCCCATCTTTGCCGCCATGACCAGAGGGATGCTCTTCTGGAGTTTAAAGATGAGTTTCCAAATCTTCAGTATAGCCCAAGAGCGAGTAATACATCATTAAGCTCATGGAACAAGAGCATGGATTGTTGTTCTTGGGAGGGTGTCACATGCGATGGCAAATCTGGTGAGGTGAATTCGCTTTATTTTTATTCAATTTTCCTCAACAACTCTCTGAAAGAAGATAGTGGCCTTTTTAGACTCACACATCTTCAAAACCTAACCCTTAGTAATTGTTGTCTTCATGGAAACATCCCTTCTTCAATAGGAAACCTTTCTCAACTCATAACGCTTGAGCTTTCCAGTAATAAATTAGTAGGTCAACTTCCACCGTCAATGGGAAACCTAACCCAACTAAGATTCCTTGTCCTTTCCCAAAATAACCTTAGTGGCAATATTCCTGTGTCCTTTTCCAATTTAAAGGAGCTGGTCAATTTAGACATCTCAAGCAATCAATTCACGGGTGGAAATTTTCCTTTTATACTGCCAAATGTAACCAGTTTGTATAGACTTCCACTTGGGGTGAGTGGACTATCCAAATTGGAGAATTTTGATATGCATGACAACTCATTGTCTGGGCCTCTTCATACATCATTATTCATGATTCCTTCCTTGACATGGGTTGATTTTAGCGGAAACTATTTGGAAGGGCCGATAGAGTTTGGAAACATTTCATCGTCGTCTAGGCTTGAATATTTATTTCTTGCTAATAACCAATTCAAAGGCACAATCCCCACCTCTATATCAAACTTAGTCAACCTCATTCATCTTGATCTTTCCAACAATAACTTAGAAGGCCAAGTGCCAGGGTGGCTTTCGCAACGGCAACAGGTAATGCTTTCTCAAAACTCTTTCAACAGTTTTGAAAAATCATGGGAAGTTTTCGACGAAACAAACATGGAGGCGTTGGATCTTCGTTCGAACTCATTCCAAGGAACGTTTCCTTATTGGATATGCAAGCTTAGATCATTACGGTTCTTAGATGTGTCCGACAATCTTTTCACTGGCTCGATCCCTCAATGTTTAAAGAACTCCACTGCTTCTCTTACCTATCTAGTTCTGCGTAACAATAGTTTCAGTGGCATTCTCCCAAACATATTCTTCAACGCGACACAGCTAATCTCACTTGACGTTAGCCACAACCAGCTGGAAGGAAAAGTTCCCAAATCTTTGATCAATTGCAAAGCCATGCAACTTCTAAATATGGAAAGCAACAGATTCGAGGACGAGTTTCCATCTTGGTTGGGTTCTCTACCTTCTTTAAATATCTTCATCCTCAGATCAAACCAATTCTATGGGCCGTTGTATCACAACAACCGCCTATCCATTGGGTTCCAAGCTTTAAAAGTGATTGATCTCTCAAACAATCATTTCAGTGGAAGCTTGCCCAGTTTCTATTTTTCCAACTGGCATGAAATGACTACATTAACGGGGAACTATGATGACTCATACATGGAATACTACGTCTACTATGCTGCTGTTTATTATAATTCCATGGAAATGGTTAATAAAGGGGTAAATACGGAATTTGAGCGGATCCGACAAGACTTCAGAGCCATTGACTTTTCGAGAAACAATTTTTGTGGAAGTATACCCGAATCCATTGGATTGTTGAAAGAGTTGCATCTTCTCAACGTGTCGGGTAATACATTCACAAGCAATATTCCTCAATCGTTGAAATATTTGACAAAGCTCGAGACACTAGACCTGTCTTGGAATCAGTTGTCTGGTCAGATCCCTGGAGGTCTTGCAAGCCTCTCGTTTCTGTCGAGCATGGACTTTTCGCACAACAATCTCCAAGGTCCAATACCACGAAGCACACAGTTTCAAAGCCAGAACTGTTCTTCGTTCATGGACAACCACAAACTCTACGGTCTCGAAGAAATATGCCGTGAAACTGATCATGCCCCTAATCCTACACCACAAGCTTATGAAGACTTGTTTGAGCGAGAAGAAGAACGAGTAATTAACTGGATAGCAGCAGCAATAGCCTATGGACCTGGTGTGTTTTGTGGACTGGTGATTGGACATATTTTTGTGTCACAGAAACACAAGTGGCTTACCGAACGTCATCTCTTATAGTCTCTCTAAGCATTCTGATCGGCATGAATATTCGTATTATTCAGGTGTGTTTTAGAAAAACTCTGTTGTGTTTGTAATTTTATAATATAAGGCTTTGTAATAAACGTCTTCAGTGGTATGCGACAGTGAAAATATGCACTTGTTTAGAAACTTCTTTCAACTCTGATCTTAACTCGACAGTAAAATATAATTTTGAATTGTTCGAGTGTAGGAGCAGGAGTTGTAGTTGTTTTAGAATAGCTTCAAGTTACTTAATTTGCTACTGGTTTTGATTTGGATTAGCTTTAATGATAATTGTTGATTGTTTCACTTGCTTTGAGGATGGCTTATGATGCAGATAGAATATTTGGAA
This sequence comes from Brassica napus, assembly GCF_020379485.1. Taxonomy (NCBI): domain Eukaryota; kingdom Viridiplantae; phylum Streptophyta; class Magnoliopsida; order Brassicales; family Brassicaceae; genus Brassica; species Brassica napus. The sequence goes on along the minus strand of NC_063441.1, from coordinate 2,281,512 downwards.
AATATTCTCAATATTATTATCTAGTTTATTGTTAATAGGATAATTAATTTATTGTTTTAGGATTTTTATAGTTTTTTATATATAGGTATATGATTAAGTTTGTAGTGAGTTTATTATTTGATTAATAAAATTGAGAGTTTTCTCTTTGTTTCTTGTTCTCGATATAGATCATTGATGATCTCAACGAATTTTTAAAAAATTGGTTTATTTGGAAATTTTAAGACTAAACAAATAACTTTGTGATTATTTTAGTTTTCCAGAAATTTTCAAAATCAACGGATCTCTAGTTCTATTTTATAAAAATTTTCCTTCATCAGTTTATCACACCCGTCTTTTTATAGCGACAACAAGTAAACAAGCTCCTTATGTCTAATCTTTGTAGTGTTTTGTTACTAGTGCATAACTTGTAGAATCTTCAACTATAGGTGTTGAAAAAAGAGTGATGGCTAAAGACTATAAACTAAAGTGGCGGTTCTTTGTTGAACAAAATGTGACTGGCCATTAATTTCCGAGTAATTAGGTGAAATAGCTAGTGAACGGTTGGTAAAACCAAAAATGTTATAATATAAATATAATTGATCATATTGATAAATAAAAATTAGTTTATATCCATAGTAAATGATACTAAAAATCAAATACTAGAAAATATTTCTGATGTAATATATTTATATAATAGTAGTGTGTTTATAATAAAAAAAAATCGTTAGTTTATATAACTATTGTGGATATATAGTGATAATAGACTTATAAATATATAAATGAACAATTATTGATTTTTCATACTTAAAACTTTATTTTTTTAATTTTATAACAATTTTTGTTTTTTGTAAATTCTGCCAACATATTCATTAAGCCCAAAAATATTTTAAAATAACACAAATGCCCAACAATAAAAAAAAATTACACTTACTAATCCAAAAATAAAGGATATTTCTTTTGTTCAAAAATAGATGATATTTTAAACATACTAGGTGTACTGCCCACATATGCGGGCATGGTATTCTTATAAATATTTATCTATTTATAACTATTAAATCAAAACCAACATAATAAATTATTAATTATGTTTTTTAAAAGATAAATCAAAGACTAAAATTTATATTTTATAATAAAAATAAATATTTTCAGATAAAAACACAACTTAGTTAAGAATTATCTTATGTTTTAAAAATATATTTTATTTTTTAGAATTTTATTATATTTACGTATAGTCAATTATCTAATATAACATATAAGTAAAATATTATTAATATATATTCATTAGTTTTTATCAAAATATATAAATGGTTATTGTTGTGTTAAATTTTAAAAACATTCACATATTAGAATTATTTTAGAAAATCATTAGCATTTAATTATAAATTGTTTTATATCTAACTATAAATTTTATAATAAAATATTATTTTCAGATAACAACATAATATATCTAAGAATTATCTTATGTTTTAAAACATGTTTTTATTTTTGAAAATTTATTATATTTATTTATAGTCAATTATCTAATATAATATATAAATATAATATTATTAATAGAAATTCGTTTATAATTATTTATATTTTAGATAATTATTATTGTTATTAATTTTTAGATAATTCTTATTGTTATTAATTTTAATCACTTATTTAATCAGATAATTTGTTTTTATTTTTGACTAATTTATTTAATTTATTTATTAAGGGTATAAACTATTTATCATTAATTTTAATCACTTTTTATTCAGATATATTTGAAATTCGTTTTTAATTTTTGATTAATTTAGATAGTATATTCATTAAGGGTATAAACGATATTAACCGCTCTAACTTTTAACGTGAGAGCTCGATTCCAAAAATTTACTTCGCAAATAATAGTATAGATATATACAGAAATATTCACAAGTTCTTTTACCAAAACATCATCATTAAAACATATATTAAAACCAAATTATAATATAAACAATAAATTATCAGTGGTTATAGAGTTTTTAATAAAATTAAATGTTATCTAGAAATATAAAAATATTTTATACATTGAAACATCAAAAATGCTCAAAAATATCTGATATTTGAAAATGGAGGGAATAAATTTTATCACTTGCATACAACATTACATAATACCATACATTAATAAGTAAATAGAATGACATATGAAACATAGGACTAAAATTCAAAGGTGGTTGAGACTAGGATTGGACATTTTATCCATTAAATTTTATTTGATTCATTCTTCGTTTCAATTTGATTTGAAATTAAAATTTTTGATTTGATTCGTTATCTGTTAATTTTGATTTGATTTGTTACTCGTTTATAAATATTAAAAACTAATATCCGTTAAAAAGGAAAAAAAATACACCGCCCCGAAATATATATCTATAATTAAATATATAATTTTAAATGTATTATTTTATATAATTATTATTAACATATAATTTTGTTAATGTTATTTATAATATTACTTATAAGAGTACTAAATTAAGAAATGAGCATAAAATATTTATAAGATTATAATTTTTCTAAAATTTAATGTTTTATAAAGAAATTTAAATAATTTAAATAATTTTTTTATATTATGTAAAATAATATATTTTTTTAAAATAGTCTCGTAAATTTATTTCTACATTTTTTGTATTGAATAAAGTAAATGAGATATCCATAAATATCTAATAAAATTTCAGATATCTAAAAAACCCGGTATTCAAACCAAATCAGAAATTAGATATCCGTTAAATACGAAATAAATTATATTTACTGGAAATTATGGTAAAATTCTATCCGTGTCTGCCCCTAGCTGAGACAATACCTGTAAACCAATAACATTGACAAACTTATTTTTTTTTATTTTTTGTTTTTACAATTTTTTAATTTTATTTACAAATTATATATTTATTTTACTATAAAAATCATAATATAACCAAACAAATAAAAAAGGTAGAGTACAATAATCTTAACCTAAAACTTCCACAATCACAGAAAAAAAAATACCATAATTACACTAACTCAATAAACGTTTTGAGCTGGAAAAATATCAACAAAAAAGACTAACTTACCTTATCATAGAATACCCTAGCTAGAACAAAAAGATGTCAGAAATAATTAAAAAGATAAAATTTGAGACAAATCAATTTCCCAAACAAAAAGGAAGGCGATCAAACACCAACTCAAAAAACCAATAAAATGGGTTAAAGGAATAATAATCATCGGACCATAAAACAAGAAGTACAACCACTAGTTAAAAGGTAAAAAGCACCTAAAAAAAACTAAACAAACACATACAAGGTGCTTATGCCAGCGAAGAACTACAAAACTCTGAATAAAAAGGGACCAAGGCTCCAAAAGACTAATTCCAGACAATTACACCAAGAGATGAAGAGAAAAAGAGAAAAAAAAAAACTGAGGAAGGGAGAATGAAAGCCAACCATCACCGAGAAACTAGAGCTCAAGATTGAGACCAGAAACAACTTTCCAAGTCCATATAGCATACACAGAGAAATGCACTATCCAAATCTTGAGTAGCAAATATGACGAAAGGAAGAGCCACCAGAGAAAAGCATCAAATCACCAAAAATCAGATTTTGAAAACCAAGACGAGCAAAGACTATCGACGACAAGCCAACGATGAGGAAGATAATATCAAAAACAACTAAACTCTGACACAATCCAACGAGATGTAGTTTCTAACATTAGCCAAAATCTAAAGAAGAAAATGTCAAATATTAACCGAAACAGCCTACAACACCGTGAGAAACAGCCGCACAACTGAAAATTTATAAGCTTGATTTATAACAAATACCAGATAATCTAACAAGAAAAAAATGTAGGAAAAAACAAGAGCACGAATGTGAGTATTTTCCCAGTGATAATAAAAAACACTGTACACCGGAAAAAAAAACAAAATACATAGATGTTGGCAGTTTAAGGTCAAAATATGGCGAGATGGCAAAACACATCTTAAAAGAGTAATGATAAAAAAATGTAAAAAAAAATAAAATAGAAATTTGACGCTGAAACGTCAATCTTAGGATCAACAGATGCCTAAGTGAAAAATTATTGAAATTCAATATGCTTTACATCAGAAACTCAATTCACCACTAGCAAATACTATTATATACACAATATATTATTGAAAAAAAACAAACACATAATATATTAACATATTACCTACTACTACATGATACAATAGAACACTAAATAATGCTCTTTACAAATAAAGATTGATCACATAATTACATCATCTAAAAATTATATTTAACAATAATAAAATAATATCATGCGCGAAGCATCAATATTAGACATATTTTTATAAATATTGAACCAATACATGAAACAAACAAAAAAAAATATTTTTCATAAATAATTTTATTTTTATTATTTTTTATTTAGTTTCTCTACACCATGGAAATTTTTTATAAAATGAAAATAAACATAAATTTCTCAAAAAAAATCTAAAATGGTTTTTGACCAAAAGAACACACAAAAAAGTTCTATTAAAGAACTAAATGACACCTATACTACTCTATAAATATATAAATATATATAAATAAAAACTTATATTGGTTATTTTAATTTTTGTGTGTTTTATCTGCTGTAAAACATTTTTAGGACTACCTAGGATATTTTTATTTTCAAAAAACATTTATTCAATTCAAAACTTTTTGTTTTTTTTTTCTTGTCAGCATTGTTTGTTCGAACCTTTTTTGAAATTTTGTTTTAAAATCCAAAACCTTTTTTGAAAGCATTTTTAAAATTATTATTTGAAATGTTAATTATATATATATATATATGTATATTGAATCGTAAGCCTACTCTCCTCTAACTTCTTCTTTAAATCTAAATCCCAAATTTAAATAAGTTAATTATACGAGTATAAATGTTTTTTACGTACTTAATAAAATATATTTTGGTCATTTCGATATCTATATGCTATATTTGTAATTTTTATAAAGATTATCCTAGAGTATTTTTTTCTGAAAATTGTAAGTATTAAACGTTAAATAAAATATTAAACAAATGGGGGAAATAAACGAGAAAAATCAGATCAGGAGCTGAATTGATCATTCCCGGTTTAGAAGAAATCTCAACCTTAATGCTGCCTTCCTCCACATTCTCTCGATTCTAGCGACGGAGGAGGATTCTATCGCCGGACTTTCGGCTCCGAAGGACTTACCCCCCGGCGTTGTCGTCCTCCGTACATCTCTGTTTCTCTGCCGTCACGAACACAAGGCAGAAGCTCAGTCTCTCTGCTGAATCTGACTGTCAACGAGATCTGTGAAATTCTCGCGAATTGGTTCTGTGATCTGCCCGATCCGCGTCGTCTTCTCTCTGGATCTGAGTTTTGATTTGACGTAATTGATCTGTGAAACCTCGAATCGGGGGTTTCTCGCTGCTCCAGCTCCATTCAAGTCACGCGTAAGTCATCAACACGCATTGTGGATTTCATAGCCTTTCTTTGTACCTTATGATTGTTTTTACTTGCTCTCAGGGTTTCTATGCATTGCTTGGTGCCTCTGGCTGAATAGTTGTACACAGAGCCGTTGAAGCGATGTTATCGTCACGGTTTTCATTTTTGGGGATCGGCAGTAGTTCCAGCGAGGTTAATGACTCTTTGGGTGATTCTGGGACCAAGATTAAGCCATCTCTAAGTGTGCAGACGGATAAAGATGTGTACAGGCCTGGAGATTTCGTTTTTGTAACTCTTGAGGTTGGCTATTCTGCTGTGAGGGATCATGAGAACGGGGCTAGCCCCTCGGTTTTGGTTGACAAGCTTAGTTTTGAGGTTAAGGGAGTTGAGAAACTGGACGTTCAGTGGTTTTCTGCTCAAAAGCCATCACCAGGAAGCAAAGGAAGAAGAGGTACTGAAGGAGTTTTTTTTTAAACTGAAACTATTATATGTTATTATATCAGTTTGTGGAGATTATCACACTCTGGAAAGTAGGCTTGTGTGTTGTTAACGTATGTGGTCTATCCCGTGAGGATAACTATGGAATAAAAATGAAATAGTTAAGAAAAATGAAGAAAAATATATCCAAGGGGAAACGGCTATCAAACTAAGCATTGAAAGTATGTGATATTTCTTTTTGTGTTTCTTTAACTTCCTAGACTTTCAGCCTTCATGGTTCTTTCTTTAGAAACATTGCATATTGTATTCAAGAAATGATGTTCATTGCACCTTTATAGCATTTATGGAACTTAATTGCCTCTAGATGTATATACTATAGCTGTACTTGCGTCAGTATTATATTACAAAAAATGATGTGCTTCATGTTCTTGATCCTCACAAGTTTGAGGAAAGAAAATGATACTAGGTTATGTGCCTTGTATGTGTGTACCTTTGTGATGATGTGCTAATCGTGTATTTTTTTGGAGTTTTCAGGTGAACACATCTTCCTAGACAGTTCAACACCATCCTTGATCTCTAATCAACTCCTATCTCCCGGTGCTAAGATGACATGTAATCTTTCCTGATCCCTTTCTTTAATACTATTGAATAATAACGTAGACTATGCTGGATGGCGACAGTTAGGGCTCACAATGTCAATCTTTGAGCTCACAGCCATCTTTGTTTGTAATTCCATCTACAGTAATGGTTCGAGCTGCACTCCCACAGATTATACCACCTTCATATAAGGGCGCTACTTTACGTTACCATTACTATATCAAGAGCACATTAAGCGGAAGATTGATGGCATTAGAAAACAGCCAATTCTACAAAGACTCGACAAAAGATTTCATCGAAGTGGTTAGTTTACTTGACTTTCCCTGTTCTCTTAGGTGCTATAGGAGAAATACATTGTGTTTTATTAGAAGACTAAACTGGGGTAAACCCAAAAATTTGTACCTTTCTTGTGAAAACTTGATTTCGTAGACGAGAGTATGAGATTGGAACATAATGTTTCTTAGTATAGTGCTAGCTAGGCGTCCTTTGGTTTCTAGCCTCCTTGATGCCTAATTGATAAGACAATCAAAGAACTTTGTATGAGTAATTCAACATTCTTAAATCATCTACTTGTTGTTTCTCTGTGACAATCGAATGGCGATGCACCAGGGTTTATGTTCAAACAAAGAGGTTGAAGCATGAGGTATAAAGCCTAGGCTAGTCTAGATGTTCTTGGAAAAAAAAATAGGTCTCACATGAGCCTACTTGTTATCTTTGGCCGATTTGTCACCGGAGTAAGTTTAGTAGTTCGGTCAACTAATTGTAATATCCTTTTAATCAAGAAGAATTGTGTCGCTTTTTTGATTTGGCATCCTAATAAAACTTTGTCCCAAAAATTGGATGCCATGTTTCTGAAGTGGGAGTACGAGTAGTTATGGCTCAATGAAATTCAATCTACATGCCTTATATAATTATGCGTCATGATGCTTTATAGAAAATATTTAAGTGGATGCATTTGGTCTTAGGACTCTTGTTTTTCTGAATATCGTTATTTCCCCCTTTTGTAATTGGATTTTTCTATTCGAATTTGGCATAATATTGACCCGTGGTCCTGTTTGATATATCAACAGGAGACTCGAGTCCCGATACAAGTATGGGCAATTCAGAAGAACAACGGGTTACTTTTAGAGGAAAGTCAAACCGATGGTAAGCTTTGTTCTCAAGTTTCTAATGAGGAATTTTAGTTTAGGCTTCAAAAATGTTTATTCATAAGCCAATAAATTACATAACTTTGCAAGTTTTTTTTCCTTATTTTTGGACGGCATTAGCAGTGCAACCTGATGAGACTCTTACGTTTTCTTTCAGGGATTGTTCCAACCAGTACCATCCAGACAGAAATATACTGGAAAGGGATGGATGGGGACTCGGAATGGGTATGTCATGCTCACAGTTGTATCATATTACTGTTAATCGACTTTACTACTGCTTGTACAGCTTTTTGCATACCTACTGGTTTCATTTGCATGCCGGTCAACATAAAAACACTTAACGAACTGCATTTAATGCAGACTAGGGCAAATGACGCATATGATAATGGCGAGGATGGATATGACAGTTCACGCGATGAGATCTCCTCTGTTTCTTCCTATCCTAACAAAGGAAATCTAAACAGAGCTTTTGGTAGTTCAGTGTCCTTGAATTCTGGACCAAGATTATCTTTGAATGCCACGTCATATATTGAAGGTGTTGGATCATCTCCAAAAGAACTGGTCTCTCAGTTATCAGCTGCTGTGGTGTCTTACGACTCTGGACCTGGTAAGTGTTACTGTGCACGTAATTGCCTGAAACATCAATTTCTTTTGTTGGGTCACTGAGAATGTCAACCACTTCATGTAACACCTCTGTTGTGTGCTGAAAAAGAAGTGAAAGGATTACTTCACTAACACAAGTGTTTCTGTCTTCAGTAGAAGGCTGATTTCAAAGATAATCTGAAAATATTATCGTTCTCAAATAACAATAATAACTGATTGATGCTACTTCGGAATATTCCCCGTTATCCATTTTGTTTATTAGCTCTATAACTGGTGAGCAAGGAGAGGATTACTAAAGAATGTTTCCATCTTTTTCCTAATAGATGGCTTTTCTCCTGGTAAATCATCAAATTCCGTGATTCCAAGCCAGCAACTCAAGCAGACAAATGGCCCAGGAGAATCAAACTCACCTGAAGCTGGAGCTGGAGAACCAATTCCATGTAAACTAGTCTACTCTCTCAACCTTCTCGAAGTTTTAAATATTTCACATGTTGTAGGCTTCATTTGACTGTGGATTCTGCAAATAGCAACTTATCCAGTGCAATCATTTTCTTGCAGCAGAAAGATTCACACGAGGAAGATCTTACAACATCAGAATGGATGACCAAGTCCTACTTAGATTTTCTCCGAAGAATGCAGACTCTACTTATTACTTCAGCGATAACGTAATGGCATTTTCATGTCATTTCACATTTCTTTCATAATCCTACCTTACTAACTTCCAGTGGTAAAATTGTTTGTAGATTGGTGGAACTCTTACTTTCTTCCATGAAGGAGCTAGAAGATGCCTTGAGGTAAATCCACAAAGTATTTATTTTCTGGTGTATAATCTGAATCTGATGAGGCCATATCAAGGTCTGTTGATTTTGATTATCGGTATCCGATTTCAGGTCTCGGTTACACTAGAAACTTCAGAGACGATAAACAGGAAATTTGTTCATCCGTCGAGGAGAAGTTCTCCAACGCATACTAAGGTACAAATACAACAGAGTTTACTCTGGTGATTGACTTCGTTTCTGCAAAGAAGAGCTTTGCTACTACATTGCATAATGTTGTGTCTTCTCTCAACAATAGGTCCAAAGCGATCACCATGAAGTGGTGGCAGACCTTATTCAGACAAGCTTTCTTTTCTCGATTCCCACGGATGGTCCAATGTCGTTTACTACACCCCGTGTTTCTGTGCAATGGATTCTTCGGTTCGAGTTCCTAATCACCCCGAAGGATGTAGACTTGAGCAGGTATTAATTCTCTTTCAGTCTTTTGAAGTGATCAAGGTGTTGAAGTCAGTTTCTTTTGGTTGTGTTTGAATACACAGGTATGAACATCCGTTGTTAGTCCCGGAAAGGGAAAAAAGCGAATGGGTTCTTCCGATAACGGTACATGCACCACCACCCAGAACATCATCACCTGCTCAAAACCGAGGCGATAAGCTATATGGTTTGGAGCCTTCTTGGATACGCAGCTAAACCACTTCATGCAATGTGATTTTCTTTTAATTCTCTTTTCGAATATTTACCACAAACTTTTGTTTTTCATTTTATATACTAGTTGATAAATAAAAAACCATCTTCGTCTGGTTTGAGAGCAAGGTTATGAACACAAATGCATAAACTACAATATTTCATCAATTTCAGGCAGAATCTGAAATAAGTGTTTTTTTTTCTAAAACTAGTCGAGAAAATGAATAACATAGGTGTTAGCGGTTCATGCAGAAAATTTGATTTAGTTGACTTTTTTGGTTTACATTAGTTTTTTTAATTTTCAAGTATTTTATTTATCAATTCGCTAATTATTATTTCTATCAATTATCTTCTTCTTTTCGAGTGTTAAAAGAAATGTATGCTATTTAAGCAGAATCTCAGCAGAGATTTTGCCCCTGCTTTTTCAAAATAATTACAACCTTCTGCTATTGCCTAATTACAATCGTGCATATTAATTCACCAATCATAACTAACTATTTTTAAATCCAATCACACAACATTAGAACCCAAACAGATTCGACCCAATCCCAAAAACAAAAATGGCCCAAACTAAAGTTTCAATTTCTGTACAGGTCTTTTAAAATAATGGGCCATTTGGGTCTTGATATTCAACATAGATATTCAACATAATTGAAGCCTATTATATTATTTGTCCTTTTCAGATATAAACATACTGCAGTTTTTTGTATTTAATTTCATTATTAGATTAAACTTTTATAAATTATTATTTTGAATAAACATTAAATATGTATAACTAAAAAAATTATTATTTAATGAATTTTCGATATATTAGTTATGATAATTAAAAATATATACAATAAACTTTAAAATATATAAACACTACATAATTAGTATTATTTATTAGAAATACAACACTTGTTGAATCCATTCTAAATTTCATTCCTATTTTGTATACATAAACAATCATTTCAAACAGAATAAATACAAAGAATACATAAACAATAGGCACATTCTTAAATGTATTATAAATTATAAATTCTAGGAAAAAACTTCTACTTTACAAATATTTATCATTTTCAAATAAAATTTAAATAGAAAACAATCATGCGCTTTCAAAGCGCGGATCAAAATCTAGTTGAGTCTTAAAATCAGAGTATGATTAAGGGCTTTAATCGTAATGTGAGCAGTAATTTATATAGCTGTTGTAGAATTAATGCTGTAGATGTTTTTGTTTTGGGAAATACCCTATAATATCACTAAAAAAGTTTATGTCACAAATATACTCTAAAGATTAAATGACCAAAATGTTTCATTAAAAAAGTAAATATATACTTATATCCTAAGGTTAACTAATTCAAACCTTGGGGTTTAGAGTTAATAATGGTGATTGGGATTGAAATTTAAAATTTTATAAAATAAAAAATAAATATTAAAAATTTGAAAATAAAAATTTATAAAATAGTTTCTCAAAGTATTTCGAATTACAAAAAGAAAATTTGAAGAAAAAAAATCGAAAAAAAAAGTTTGAATTTGAAAACATATAATCTAAAACTATAAAAAAAGGAAAATGTTTTAGGATAGAACTAAAAAGTTTTATGTCACAAATATAGACCCTAAACATCAGAATGACCAAAATGTGTTTTCCATGGTAGCTTAACTAAAGCTAATTAAGGAAAAATTGATAAAGACAACTCTGAAGATGAAGACCAACCGCTACGTTTGGAATAGGAACATCTAATCCCACCTTTTTTCAAAAGAAGAAAAGTTTATTATTGGCTAATGACAGTGTTTTCTAAAAAGAGTTAAACTATAAGAAATCAAATGCGGACAAATGTTTATCTTTTAAGGTAAGATTAAATCTTCTAATTAGAACACTGATTATTCTATAGGGACATAAAGATGAAAACATGGAATACTTGAAAAAAGATACAACACTGAGCTACTACCATATGATCTAACAAAGAAAAATAAGGAAAGAAAGTCACTGGTTGTGTAAACACTTAAAAAAAATTAAACTAACAACGCTGAAAGTTTTCTTCAGAAGCCAAAAGGAGACTTAGTCCTGCTTCCTCCTTCACCATATTGCTCGTTCCATTTTCTCAGCTCATTCATCGTCGTCGCATCGTATGCCACCGACGGGCTCACCTACACAACCACACATCATCCATACATATGGTGTCACAATCACATCTTTGCTAACGCTAAAGCCAAACAAAACGCTAACTCAAGATACAGATCGATGCAACTAGAATAATACCTTAGCTTTAGATTGAATGAAGTCATCCAAACTCAGCGGCCGTAGACAAGGGGACGCATCTGCTCCTTCACCCTGAGGAGACAAACAAGACAAAACATCACGCAACAAAAAAAAAAGATGTGGAAGCGTTTGATGTTTGTACCTTTTGTTCTTCCTGTAAGAGTTCTTGAACAGGTCTGTAAGCAGCAGCAATGCATAGATTCTGCAATATAAGACCCACAAAAGAGAAAATGAATCAAGAAAGTACAAAGCACACACCACAAGCTCTGGCGTCTGGAAACGAATACTAACCTTCAAATCACTACCGGAGTAACCTTCGGTTTCTTTTGCGAGTTTCTCGAATTGGAAACCCGGTTCAAGATTTTCCGGAGTGAGAAATATTTGCAGTATCTTTAACCGGTTCTCTGCATCTGGTAAGTCCACATATATCCTACAGTTCACATGTATTAAACAATCTTTCAATATAACATACAACGAAACTTCATAAATGTAAATGAAAACTCTAATCAGGTGTTTTACCTTCTTGGTAGACGACGAATGACAGCATCATCAAGATCAAATGGACGGTTGGTGGCACCGAGGATGAGGATTCTTTGGCTGTCTTTTGATCTAAGCCCGTCCCAAGCTGCCATGAACTCATTTCTCATTCTTCTGGTAGCTTCATGCTCAGAAGAGCCACCACGAGCACCTAACAGACTGTCGATCTATTAAACATAAAAAAAAAGAGTACCCCATCAGTCGCATTCACTCATCATAAAAAATGAAATTTAGACGCAACATTCTCACCTCATCGACAAATATAATAACAGGTGCTAGCTTGGTTGCATAGGAAAAGAGAGCCTTAGTGAGCTTCTCTGCATCTCCGAACCACTACGCCAAACAAAGAACCGAGAAAAAGAAAGAGTCAGTTAATTCTTCTTCATAACTAACTAACATACAAAACGACACAAAACACTGTCCACTCACCTTTGACGTAAGAGTTGAGCCAGTTATGCTAATGAAGTTTGCTCCAGCTTCTGTTGCAAGGGCCTTGGCAAGGAGCGTCTTACCCGTTCCAGGAGGACCAAAAAGCAATATTCCTTTACAGGGCTGCACCAAAAAAGCTCATGTCATCAGAACAGTGAGTAACAATGCTATGTACCAAAGAGAATTGTAATACCCGCAAGAGATTTCCACGGGAGAAAAGCTCTGGCCTCCTCATGGGGAGAATAACCAACTCATTTAACGCCTTTTTCACGTTTTCAAGAGCACCAATGTCTTCAAACTTGACCCCTATCTCTCCAGGAGCAACCACAGCCGAGACAAAGTTTCGTTCATACTCATCTTTAGCCATATCCTGCAAGAAACTCTCTCTTAACACTTACTTTTCAAGATCTATTTACAAGAGTCCAAGGGCAGGAGGAAACTAAACTAACCTTTAAGTTTTGTGAAGGCTGTAGGGAGTTATCTTCTAATTTTCTTAACCTCGCAATTGAAATCTCAAGGCTTGACAAAAGAAAAGGCAGTAAGATAACACAAAAAAAAAGTTACAGATTCACAATATAAAGCCACAATCATGTATATACCTTTCTCGAGGAAGAGACAAGCGGCCTCCTTTAACTAATGGTTCTGGACAAGTGGCTAAATAATGATTTCTTGCCCAGCCAATAACTTTCTCTGCTTCTGCAAAAACAAAAAACAACACAAGTGTTTAAACTCGGCAACTTAAAATGCAAAACAAACCAAGTGATTCAACCTGAGTTACTCACTTTGCTTTGTCAATATCACGCCATCGGTGTTCACTTGGAATAAGTCTGTGCATAACAACTCATGTTCTTCAAGTACCTGCAAATCAAAACATTGAGATTAAACGATTAGTGAAATCATTACACGCTCGACTCAATTTCTCTCAATGAAATTAAAACTAAATACCTTAAGTAACTCATTTATATTGCTCCGAGATATCACAATTCTCCTATCTTCTCCAAGTTGTTTCTTGAACAGTCCAAGGGCATCTTCTTCCTACACCATGATTTTAAAAAGAAGCAATGAAATAAACTGTGATTCCTTAAGAGCTACATAGGGATCCATCATACCTTTGGAGGATGTAGGCGCATAACATTAGTGAAAAGCTTGTATATCTCATTCTCCTCTGATCGTTTACTTCCTGTTAATCCCTCCGTTAGACGCTTCAACGGTAGAGGCTGCAACACACCACAATGAATATCAAGAAGCGTATAACATTGCAATGGATGTCTATAAGAAAAAGCCGACCCACAAACTAAGCAAGAGGCATATTAAGGATAACGATACAGTCTCGCACGTGTTGCAAAATATAAAAATAACTTGACTAATTCGCAGCTGCCACTTAACGGGTATTCAAAATGTTATATAACTTGCAAGTTCTCATCAGATGATTTTCTTTGTGGGACTAAGAAGACATAAGAAGAAGAATCTCAGCAAACTCATGCAAAGACAAGTGCACCATGGTAAAAAAAACTCAACTCTATTAGTAAACTGCTATTTTAATGTTTAGCTTACCAGTTTCGCAAACTGGCTAAAGTTTGGGAGCACCATCGTCTGTTTTCAATAAGAAAAAAAATTAACTTGTTCAACAACTGATCAGGAACAAAGGCCGAACAATAACCATTGACGAGTGAGATATGTTGAAAGGCTTACAAATTTCTCTTTTTCTTTTGAGCCTGTTTCTATCTTGTTCTGCCCACACATCATAACAATCGGACCAGATAATTTATCAAACATCTCCTGGACTTTGTCTACAAATTCCTTTCGTCTTGCTTTAGGCACAGCTCTAGACAACCATTGCGAGAAGTCTGGAAAATAGACTATAAGTGGTTGATTGGATCCCAAAACCTACAAAGACACGAAAACAATTGATTTACTATAGCGGACAATGTACTTATAACCACATTAATAAGTACACATACAGTTAGGAACAGAGGCAGACTTGGTCACAGTTATCACAACACACCAGTGAAAACTAAGGCTACTGGCAAAACGGAGCATAGCTTCTTGTTGTATACATATATTTATATATATACACAAAAATTCAATCAAACTAAAATAAAAAGTTCTTAGCACTTGCTACTGTCGGAGAGATCATCTTCTAAGACATGAAAATTTACAACTTACACATATACAATTATATAGCCAAAAGTTTCAACCTGAAACTGATACATGCATGAGTAAAGCTATCAAGCAAAGTTAATGTACTTCCAAATATACCTCATTTAACGCCTCCATAGCAATGTAGCCATCAACTGCTTGCATATCCATGTCGAGTTTGAGCTCTTTAGCTGCGTAGAGAAAAATATATTACTTAATTACATTTCAAATGATGTCAGCCATTACATAGTGAGTGATCCTCTTGATTCACATATCAGCCTATAGGAATATTGTGAAGCAATTATACCATCTACCCAGTGGATAGGTAACGTTTGGGGCTGTTCTGCTGGCTTTTCCTCACTTCCCTCTGATGTTTTATTGTCGCCAGAGTCAAATATGACCGCTACACGGTTCCCACTCACTTCATATACCTCTCCACGTTGTCCTTTGGACAACGGCCTGCAAGAATATAAACTCTGGTTTAAGAAAAAACTTATGGCGTCTTTGAATTTTCTCAGACCTCTTCGAGGTCACTATATGTTGCAAAGGAGTTCACAGAGAATAGAATGCACATTTTGCAGACAGGTCAAATTACAAAAACCACAAATGGCGTACAGCAAAAAAAAAAAATCCATTCACCAATTGACAGAGATAATGGTAACTGGGAGACTAGTGAATGGCATCTGAGAAGAATCATTTCTAGAGAAACTATGATGCAGAAAGGAACTAACGGCCACATCAAAAGGCAATCATCCTAACAGAAGTTTGCCTCACTTCCAACGCTACATGTGAAATTATTCAAACACAAAGCCCCAATGATTCTCAATGGCAAATCCAACTCACTTGGAACAATCATAATTAACGTTTGGTTGTTAATAAGAAAATAACTATCAACAATACTAGGCAGCCATCGATCTAAAATATTTTCAGACCAATGTATCATGGAAGATATTTATGCGCCTGACACTACAAGATGATAGGCCATAGTCTCAAGCGCAAAACTTCTAGTACCAGTAGTCAACTTGTTCACTCGACAGGTAAAATGACAAAGTATATAATCATAAAGAAACAGACAAATCTACAAAAGAAAAGCATAAAAAATCTGAAGAAAGCCAGACATTGTATAAGCTGAATCAACTCCGTAAGACAGACTATTGATGTAATGAAATTATCAACTAGACATGTGCTACATCTCTGATCAGCTGTCAGACTTAAGAAATTCAAGATTTGAAGTACACTCAAATATGAAAAAAGACCAATCCTGCATCAAGTTCACTGTCTAGACACCCAACGGTGTCTCCATCCTAGAGCAAGAAATACATCAAAAAAGAGACCTGGAAGACGAAAGATAAAACCTAGAAATAGAAGACATTTATCTTTTTTATATTTACACTAGATGACTTACCAACCCACCTGCCAGGAATAACGGTAAAAGCACTTTTTTGACCATCAGATGTAGAAATCTTCCCCAATACGACCCTGTGATCCATTTACAAGCCAACACAAAATAAGGATGCAATCATAATTATTAGCTTTGGTAACTCGAAGATGTTTCTAGGATAGATCAGATCACAAATACGGACATCAACCAACTCCAAACCACTGGTAAGAAGGTCCAAGTTTACAGGGTGAAGGCTTTGATGCCTTATATACAAAACTTAGGCTAACTAAGAACTTGCTAGAAGGCTTACATGCCTTAATAGACTACAAAAAGACATTCAAATAAAAGTACATAAACAAGTATAGAAACCTGATATGTATTTTAGAGGACTATACATATCAGAGGAATTAAACTGAAAACCCTTTTTTATCCAATCAAATGTAAATTAAATTACATGGACATGGGAAAAGGATATAAACACAAGAAACAGAGATGCACCAATTTTGTAGAACGGCACCATCAAGCATCAACATGGAAAATTATAAGTAGCTACATATCAATTTCCACTATATACGCCAACTGACAAAATACGAATGGAGTAAAGAGCTAATCATTGCTCAGTCCTGGGGTGGTGAGTTAATCATTTCAAGCTGTATAATGCAGGATAGTTCTAAAGCAAGTAAAACATCAAACACAATCAATGATTAGAACATGAAAGAAAGACGGCATGCATAACTTATAGCTGACAAGGATTCTACAGATCACTAGAAAAGCAAATTTCATGAAGTAACATGCCAGGTGGGGTGCAAGCACTAAAAGAAACCATGCTACAAAAGAAAATTTATAAAATTAACATCAAATTGTTTCTCCAACATTATGCAAAAGCTAAACATCTATTTTGTTTTCTGCCATATTTTTCGCCATAACAAGTATTATATAAAATCTTCTAATGAACCACACAGTCCAGTAGAGCCATATCCACAAATTGAAATATTTAAGCACAAGTAAAGAGAGATAGTTTCCCGCAGAAGTGAATCAGTATATTACCTACGCTTTCCTTCGTCTTTCTTAGCCGACCCAACATACCTAACTTGGTCTCCTGCAAACATGTTAAAAATTTCAGAAATGAAAGTGGTAAAGCCAAAAGCCAATGAGAGAACAAAGAAAATCTAATTAGATACAAAGAAACGTTACTTAAACAAGCTAGGCCCATTCAGGAAATGAATACACTAAGAACATCTAGAGCTTCTACAACGATGAAGGTACATCAAAGACCCTTGACAGTGATAAACAAACACCATTTAATGCAAATGCGGCAGGTGAACGTGCTGAGAGTTAGCTACCTTTCTTAAGAGGCCGCTTAGCTTTATCACTATGATCAACAGCTATAGCTTTAGGAACCTCAGAGGAGCCAAGCAACTGTCCAGACATTCTCTGCCAAATGTTTAATACAAATATTAGAAAATCTATATGATAAGGTAACGATATGAGTCTCACATTAGTAGATCATACCTTCTCTATATCCTCTATGTCAGCTCCAAGTTTCTTGAGAACTTCTTTAGAAATCTCTAGATACCTTTCTTCATCGTCACTTCCCTCTACTTTCGCCTCACTGCTACCCTCCTCGTCATTGTTTGCATCCGTTTCTTCCTCAGCTTCCGATTCTGCAGTCTCATCATCTGACTCCGCAGCCTCATCATCCGATTCAGACTCTTCATTGTAGTCATCAGCAAAATCCTGACCAGAACCAAAAGAAAAATCACGCTAAAACATTTATAAAAGGTTCCAAAGCCATAGCAAAATAAACATCAGAAAAACTCACGTAAGGAGCAAGAACGCTGCTGTCAAGAATCAACAGAGGAACTTGCGAGTCTCGAGCAAGTGCTCGTACCAGCCTCTCACGATACAGCTCAGTGCCTGTATTAAAAAAAAAAATCATTATCCATACTTTGATATAACAAAAAAAAAACAAGACATCAAACACTGCTCGAACCTGGAACACTCTGGAGCAATATCCTCCCACTTGAAGAACCTAAACGAGAGCCATACGTGGACGCCACGTTTCTTTGTTTTATATGCGAGGTAACACACTCTACTAGAGTGTCCTTTGTGTGCTCGCTGGTGAAAAAAAAAACAGATAATATTAGCAAAAAAAAAAAGAGAAAAAAAATAAGAAGATAACAAAAGATTGTTTAATTACTGGAGGTAGTAAGGAAACGACTCAAAGGAGAGCTGAATAGTTTCCCAAGGCTGAATCCTCCGCGAGAACTCATTCTTTAACCTCTCTCGTTTGTTAAGGAAAGGTGAATCCTTTTTGCTCTCGCTCGCAAGCTTCTCGTTGTTGAGCCAATCTATTTGGTCTTGCTTTCCAAGCTGAGCGTGAGAATCAAAACGGTTAACTCCTCCAAGAACGCTCTTCTCTTTCCCAGTCTTTTCTTTGCTCAGGTTATCCTCACCAGCACCATCGCCATCAGAGCTAAACCGACGCAACTGGCTGTTCAAAGAGAGACACAAAGAGTTTCCAGAGGCAATAGGGAAGCAAGATGGGTGCTTTCTTGTGAAATGGTTTGTTAGTGTATTTGCTAATCTGTAGGATGGTGAACCGGTGAAGTCACGAGTCGGTGGTCTAGCTAAGCATTTGTCTTGCTTCAATACAAAACAACTTAGTCTCTGGTTCCTTCTTATCAATCTTGAATACATCGTTAGCTACTTGTATCACTGCAAAACAAAAAGAGGGAGTCTTTCATTTAATCGAATGCAAAAAAAAAAAAAAAAGGAGCAATTCTTTCGAATTCGTGAGAACACTTTCCGAAAAGGCCTAAATCTCGAAAGTTTCCAATGTAATACGAAAACCTTAACTTGGTTAAGGCACAAACAAGTGTCTCCTCATGTGTTCGTACCTGTCTTGGAATAATAGAGATATTGACAAAATCGATTTTATGCTCATTCCATCTTTAATAGATTGTAATCAGAGGCTTGGCGGAAGAAGATGTGCGGCGATAGACTTGGAGAGAACCAGAGACGAGTTCGCTAGAGAGAGGGAGAGAGAGACCGAACTTGTTAGGTTCCGGAACTGAGTTTCCGACCGTGTTAAATAATATATTCTTTTTGCCATTTCTTTTGTTTCATTTTCATATGGGCTTCAGAAAATAGGCCCATTTAAGGCTTAACTAAGGTTAATGGGATTAGTGCTCGTTGATTAATTTACTCAAGAGTCATCCCCTTAAAACTATAGCTTAGAGCATGTTTATCCGGGATCCTTAGTGAGGTTCTTAGTATGTGGACCCTCACAAAACCCTTAAAGATCGATTACGAAAACTACTAATTAAGAACCGATTTTAGTGAGTTTCTTACATTATTCGCGGAGCCCACTGATTCGTGGCGGCCCGCGATTAGTTTGTTTATTAATTTTTTTTTTGTAAAAATAAACCTAAGAAACCAATTGGATTTCTCAGGGATAAATATGCTCTTAAGGATACTTTTCCTTCGTTGACAAAAAAAAAGAAAAAGATACTTTTCCTTCATTTGGATCTTCGCATAAACGATTGTGTGCTTAGTAATTAGGGTTTGACAAATGAACCAAATTCGAAAACCCAAACCAAATTCGGTCCAATAAAAATAAATAATAAGTGAATCCGACATAACATGGGTTTTCTCCGAATCAAACCCGAACTGAATAAATATTTGAAATTTTGAATCAATAAGTATCTATAATATATTTGGTATACTGTATTTGCACATAGTTTATGAGTTGTTCAGGTCATTATCTTTACTCTCTAATTTACTTAATTGAAAATTACACTAAAAATATAAAAAAATCATGACAAGAATATTTCTCTTTTTTCTTTGTCTATATTTCATTCGATCTTTATTTAGTTTGTGGGTTTAACTAAGTACAAAATAATATTACGGAACCAAAAACCCGATTAAGATTCGAAAACCAAAATTAGGGTTTAACAGGTTTTTGAAAATATTACTAAACTCCAAACTGAATCCGACTAAACTCGAACCAAATCCGAACCGAAATTTTATAATATTCTACTGGGGCTAAATTTATAAACCTGAAATACGAACCCCGATTAAACTAAAGGCTCACTAACGGCCCATTTATGTATTTACAGTTTTCTCGAGGAATTATGGGAAAAACAAATAAAGTGAAAATGGAGTCAGTCCCGACAACAAGTTTATCAGATGAGTTCAATGGCAGCGACTCAATCTCACTTCTTCATCAACCTGAGAATCTCCTCCCAACGGTTCTTTTATCATTCATTACCCTTATCTCCTTTTCTTCTCTTGTTTTGCTCTATTCTGAAGTTTTCTCCTCTCAACTTTTGTTGTTGTAGCAATCTCAGAGCAGATGCTCCTGTTTCATCTTCTTCTTGTGAGATGAATCGGCCATGGGCTTTGCCATGTTCCTTAAAAGTTGACAACGTTCAATCCCGACGAATAAAGAGAAGAGGATCTCCATGTTTGGCGAGGTTCGAGAATGGCGAGTTGCTCAGAAGTGGGATTGGTGATGCTGATGGGATTATAATCGTAGACCACGGTTCTCGTCGCCGAGAATCTAATATCATGCTTGGTGAGACTTCTCTTCTTAATCTTATGCTTTGTTGATTGTTAATTGTCTCATTACAATAGATGTAATTAATTGTCTTGAGAGTTTCCAGAGGAGTTTGTGAAGATGTTCAAAGACAACACTGGCTACCCTATTGTGGAGCCTGCTCATATGGTAATGTTTTTTTTTTTTTTTTATCATCTCATGTTCCTTTAGAATGCAGTATAACCTGAGACTTTTCAGTTAAGTTCACTCCATTTCTGATAGTTTACCTGACTGAGATCCCTTGTTTGAACCACTAGAGTTGCATTCTTGTGAATTTGATACAGTTTGTTTGTAGTTTCTCATGTTCCTTTAGGATGCAGTATGTGACCTGAGATCATTACTCCATCTGATTGAATTGATTTGTTTGAACTACTTGCATTCCTTAGTTCAAAAAAAACAAAAAAAACTACTTGCATTCTTATGAAATTGCTAAAATCTGATATCTTCTTTTTGTAGTTTTCTGATTATGTTTTAGACTTAGCTTGAATCGACTACTTGGACATTGTTTTTTTTTGTTTTGGTTCTGCTTTCTATATTTCTGATTTCTTATTTACACTAGGAATTGGCTGAGCCGTCTATAAAAAGTGCATTCAGTCTGTGTGTACAACAAGGAGCGAAACGTGTTGTTGTTAGCCCGTTTTTTCTGTTTCCTGGAAGACACTGGCATCAGGTATGTCCTTTTTGCATCCAGTGTATATGTTTTTTTGAAACTTTTAGAGGACTGTACACTAATGACCTTGTGGGATTACGGCTCTTGTTTGATTAAAGGACATTCCTGCTTTGACGGCTGATGCTGCAAAGGAGTTCCCTTCCATCTCATACCTCATTACTGCACCTCTCGGCCTCCATAATCTCCTCATTGTAAGAAATAACTCATGTTTTTTTTTTCCCCAATCTTACTACTAAGGGATGTGAGCACCCTCATGCATCAATAAAAGCTGATATATTCTCTTTTGCCTACTGAAATTTTAGTAATCTGCTTATGTTTCTTTCTGCAGGACGTGGTAAACGACAGAATCCAACATTGTCTGAGTCATGTTGAAGGTGATGCAGACGAATGTCTCGTTTGTGCTGGAACAAACAAGTGCAAGCTCTACAATAGTTCTGAGGCTCAAATGTAAGAACGGTTTTTGTATATCTGCTGGTTTTCTCTAACCTTTCGGATGAGGAAAACAAAAATAAACAGGCTTGTTGTATTGTTCACACTCATAAGTTATTACACGTTGTAGTTTCACCACACCAATTGAAAAGACAACAATCATAATAACAGTTATCTGTGAAGTCTAATCTAATCTCATTCCTACCAGCAAATTAAGAAAGCCAAATCTGGTGTTTTGCATATCAGCCACAGTTCATGGTTATACAAAAATAAGATTCTCTATGCTTTCTTCGGCCTCTTTATTTGATTGGTTCTCATTAATTGTATCTTTTTTTTTTTCTGAGTAAGCTCGTTTGTTTAAACATGCGGTAGAGAAGAACTACAGTTATATTACTGTAGTATCTGCAATTAAAGGTGAGAAGGAAAATGAAATGTATGGTTGTAGGAGACCAGGAAGACTTTTGAAAGTCTCCCACCAAAGTGATGGATGAATATGTGGATGTGATGGTTCATGGGCCATCACAGAAGAACATTTCAAGAAGTGGTTTGGTAGCTGTACCAGAGAATTATGTTCACATGGTGCAAAGAGTTGAAAATCAGAAAGGGACAAATAGTCTTGAAATTGAATCTTTTGCCATGATAGTTAAATGTTGACTCTTATAGTGTAGGGAGTAGAGACTTGGGAGAGTCAAAGCTGTGAATCAAGAAACAGGCAAATGGCAGAAGCTATTGTTTCCGTGACAGTGCAGAAGCTAGGGGAGTTTCTCCTTGAAGAACCTTTGTTCTTGTTTGGTATAGGCGACCAGGTGAAGCAGCTGCAAGACGAACTGAAGCGTTTGAGGTGCTTCTTGAAAGATGCAGATGAGAAGCAGCGTAAAAGCGAGAGAGTGCGGAATTGGATTGCAGAGATTAGAGAAGCTGCTTATGATGCAGAAGATCTCCTCGAAGCATTTTTCCTCAAGGCGGAATCAAAGAAAGGAAAAGGGATCAAAAAGGTGTTTAGGAGGCTTTCTTGCATCATGAGCGAGGCAGTTTCGCTTCATAGTGTTGGCTCAGAGATTAGAGAGATCACCACCAGGCTTACCAAGATAGCAGCGAGCATGAAAGACTATGGTATAAAAGAAGCTATGGACGGAGAAAGTTTGAGTTTGTTTGATAGTTTAAGAGAGCAGAGGCAGTCCTTTCCATATGCCGTTGAGCACAATCTTGTTGGGTTAGAGCAGAGTCTTGAGAAGTTAGTGAATGATTTAGTTTCCGGCGGTGAGAAACTAAGGGTCATGTCCATCTATGGAATGGGTGGTTTAGGGAAGACAACTCTCGCCAGACAGGTTTTCCATCATAGTATAGTGAGGCGTCATTTCGATAGGTTTGCATGGGTTTATGTTTCTCAAGAGTGTAGACGGAGGCACGTTTGGCAAGAGATTCTTTTGAACCTTAGCTATAAAGATGAGAACCAAAGGATACTTAGCTTGAGAGATGAACAGCTTGGAGAGGAGTTGCATCGGTTCTTGAAAAGGACTAAATGTCTCGTTGTGCTTGATGATATATGGGGCACTGATGCTTGGGATGGTCTGAAACATGTCTTTCCACATGAAACAGGTAACTTGCTAATGATCAAATGCGACTCAGTGCTCTATGATTCTTGTTATTTCACAGTATGATGAAGTAAAAGTCCTGTTCACAACACTGCAGGAAGCAACATAGTACTCACCACAAGGAACAAAGAGGTTGCTTTGTACGCTGATCCGAGAGGTGTACTCCATGAGCCGAGATTGCTAACACATGAAGAGAGTTGGGAGCTGTTGGAGAAAATTTCATTACAGGGACGAGATAATTTAGGTAATACAACAGCTCTATTTCTACTTTGCATTCGAGTGTACTATATTTTACAATATTCAAATCTTAAAAACTCTATAAATTAATATTTTATAAATTAATAAACACCTGGTAATCATTATTTTCTAATTGGGCTACAGCAAAATATGACAAGATTCAACAAGATAATAGTTTTTTGAAAAACTTATGTAAATATATGGTCTTATTATAACAATAAATTAATAGTTAATAAATATATTAAGTTTATATAAGTATAAATCAAATCCCCTAGACTATATTTGCGAAGTGATTTTGCCACATGTCTTTTCGATAATCAATTTCACAAAACAAATATGACATGTCTACTTAAATTGATGACATGCCTTATAGCTTAATATGATATGGACAATTACATTTAATGTTAATTTATATTTTTGGCAAACTTTTTAAAATATGGTAATAACTTATATATTACATTTAATGTCAATTTATATTTTTGGAATTTTTTTAGAATATGGAAATAACTCATAAATCATCATTAAAATAAATATATTCAAATATGGCATTATAAATTTCGAAATATAATTTAATTATACAATTTATAACTAAAATTTTCAAAAATGTATACAATTTTTTAGAAAATTATAAACATTTAATCGTAAACTCGTTATTTTCTTATATATCTACAAATTTTATAAATATTGTTTAATTTTAATTTTGGTAATTATGCAAATTTTACAAATTTATTTAATATATTTAATTAAAATAAATAGATAGAAAAAAACTATCTAAGATTATAATTTCAAATATATACATGCATATTCTTAAATATAATTTTTATGTTTAATTAAATCAAATTTATATTAAAATATTGATACGGAAAAGAAAATTTACAATATTAATAAAATTTTATTTTAAAATATAATTTATATTTATCTGTTAAAAAATATTTTAAATTTTTTTACTGCAGATGGTGCAGGAAGACACCTAGTACTATATTGTTTGTTTTTATTTATAGTGAGTCCATCTTTATCTTTTCCAAACAATTCAAATATTTTGATGTTATTTTGTAATATAACATCTAAAATGCATCTAAAATTAATGTATATGTAGATTATATACACAAAATGATTTAATAAAATGATATGTAATTTGTATTTGTAAAAGTTAATCAATATATACCATACAATCAATTATTGTTATAAATATATGAATCTAAAAAAGCCATTTCTATAAATTAATAATTCTATAAATAAGAAAAATATTGCAATTTTAATATTATAATTTATAGAGCTTTTACTGTATTTACCATTTTTTAGAGCCAATGTTGGTCAAGAAACTGGAGGAGATTGGGAAACAGATGGCCATAAAGTGTGGAGGTTTACCTCTAGCTATAACGGTTCTAGGAGGACTTTTGGCGATGAAAAACACATTGAACCAATGGCAGAGAGTGCAAGAGAACATCACACCATATGTTTCAAATGGAGGAAGTAGCAATGGAAGTAAGAGTATGATGGTTGCAGATGTGTTGTCCTTGAGTTATGAGGACTTGCCTGCCCATTTGAAGCAGTGTTTCCTATACTTTGCTCACTATCCTGAAGATTTTGAGGTTCATGTGGGAACATTGGTTAGTTACTGGATCGCAGAGGGAATGGTTATGCCTGTAAAACACACGGAAGAATCTGGGATGACAGTAGAGGATATAGGGCAAGATTACCTTGAAGAGTTGGTAAAGAGAAGCATTGTGATGGTTGGGAAAAGAGACATTGTAACCTCGGAAGTGATGACATGCCGTATGCATGATCTAATGAGGGAGGTGTGTTTACAGAAAGCTGAACAAGAAAGCTTTGTGCAAGTTGTTGATTCAAGGCAACAAGAAGAAGATGAAGCTTTACGGTCTCTTTTGACCAATACATCTCGCAGAATCTCTGTACAAATACATGGTGGTGCGGAGGAACACCGGATCGAGAGACTTTACATGAGTTCTCAGTGTAGATCTCTTGTGTATTTGATGAAAAATCAAGGAAGTCAATGGACACTTCTTGGTAAGGTCTCCTTCAGAAAGATGAAACTCCTTAGAGTTTTAGATCTTGAGGGAGCTCAGATCAAAGGAGGGAAGTTGCCAGATGATGTAGGAGATCTCATCCATTTGAGAAACTTTAGTTTGAGGTTGACAAATGTGAAGGAACTAACATCATGTATTGGAAACTTAACGTTGATGATCACTCTAGACTTGTTCGTGAAAGGGAGACTGTATATTCCAGATGTGATATGGAAGCTAAAGCGGCTGAGACATCTGTGCATGCCTTCAGAGCTTGATCCAAGAACGAAGCTGGACTTGAGTACTCTAAGAAACCTGCAACAGCTCTGGGACTTCCCTGTTGGTCAATGCAATCCAAGGGATCTTTTAGCAATGACGAGTCTCAGAAGATTGTCCATCAATCTTTCTTCTCAGAACACAGACTTTGAGGTTGTGTCTTCTTTGAGTAGAGTCTTGAAACGTCTCCGTGGCTTGACGATTAACGTTCCCTGCGAACCTATGCCTCCACCAGTTGATATAACACAGCTGGTTTCTGCTTTTACTAATCTCTCTGAGCTGGAACTCTTCCTTAAACTAGAAAAGCTCCCTGGGGAACAGAGTTTCTCCTCTGATCTCGGTGCCTTGCGGTTGTGGCAATGCGGGTTAGTGGATGACCCGTTTTTGGTTCTTGAGAAGCTTCCGAACTTAAAGATTCTTCAGCTGTTTGAAGGATCATTTGTTGGTAGTGAACTTCATTGTTCTGTAAATGGTTTCCCTCAGCTGCATTCTTTGACATTGTCACAGCTTGAGAATCTAGAAGAGTGGACTGTAGAAGACGGTGCCATGATCCGTCTTGTTTCTTTGGAACTGAAGTGTTGTAAGAAATTGAAGTCGGTTCCTGAAGGAACGAGGTTCTTGAAGAATCTACAAGAAGTGGAGATTGGGAACATGACAAAAGCATTCAAAGACAAGCTGGCGTCTGGTGGTGAAGACTTTTACAAGATTCAACATGTGCCTTGTGTTGTTTTTGAGTATTGTGACCTTTAAGAATTTGGATGTTATGATCTTGGGGTAGAGTTTTCCCCTTTTAGGTGGAAAATTGGCAAAAACCTGCTAAACTATAGCGAAAATGTCTTACGGTATAAATAAATAGTTAATAATATTATAAAAACTGAAACTGTTCTGATCTTTTTCATGTAGTAGCATAGTTGGTTTTTTTCAATTTGCTAATAATCTTTGTGAGCTAGAAACTGTTCATGAACCTAGAGAAGAAGCTCCCGGGAGAACCGAATTTCGACTTTGTTTCTATGGAGTCAAAAGTGTTGTAAGAAACTGAAGTAGGTTCGTGAAAAATCTACAAGAAGTGGAGAGTAGAAGAAACATGACAAAAGGCTTTCAAAGACAAGCTTGGTTTCATGTGGTGAAGATTTCTACAAGTTCAAACATGTGCCTTGTGTTGTTTCTGAGTATTGTGGTCTTTAAGGACCCAACATCTAATACTTGGGATGTACAGCATAGTGGCATCCTCTATTACAAGAATACTGCCCATAGTTGATGTCCACTGTTTTGTGACAAAACTCCACAAGAAAATTCATGATCAGAAGGAACACGGGAGGAAGTGTGAGAGAGACGGTGTGGGTGACGGGTGAGCTTAATGACACGAGGTAAGTAGATACACATACTATGAACCATGAAGTTACAAAGCAGACAAGAGTAAACAGAATCCATGATAGCGGAAAGAGAGAAGCCACAAGCATCACAAGGCAAAGGTGAACGGGACTCTTCTAGGAAATAGGGTAAGAGAGTGGTCATGGAGTTTTTGGTTTTCAATAGTGAGAGGTGGTGAGTCCTTTGCGCAGTAAGAGTGTAAGCTGAAATTGCATAAAGAACAATGATAGTACATTTTGCTGCCGCCTTTCAATTTTTTCCGACAAGATTTGCATCTTTTGTTGTTTTCGTCTGAAGAACCATAGTACACTTCATCTTCATGTGTACAGTTGTCATATACTTCTGACCCGGATGAATGAATAATAAATTGGAATAAGGGGTACATCAGAGCTACAAAAAGTTAGGATCTAAGACGGTGATGGTGAGAGGGTGGAGTAGATGAAAAGAGTGTCTGATTTCTGGAGGATAAGTGTGACAACCTCTGTGAAATTCCAAATCACAAGTAGCACAATAGTTATAGTACCTGGAACCTTTCAAGTTCTGGCCTTTGCATGCAAAGCAGACGGAGAGTGGAGGATCAGATCGTTGCCTGCAAAGTTTGAGAGGGTTTGCAGGATCCGACCGACGACATGGGGGCTTAGAACGAGAAAAATGCTTAGTTCCTTTCATTGGGGTTTCTCTCCTCTTTGGAATGAGGACTCCTTTTATTAGAGTGAACCGCTTTGATATGTATGCAATTTCTTTTTAGTCAGCTAGTACGAGACGAGACAACTTGCTTTGCTATTCGCTAACACTTTAAAATGGGTCAGTTGCTTCCACTTGTGCTAAAACCGTTAACAACATTGTCGGTGATATCATCATTCATACATAATACCAGGATAAATATATAAATGATGAGTTCAACATGCATAACCACCAATAATCAGATTAGTTCAACAACATGCATAACCACCAATTGTGCTAACTTTGACTGAAGTAATCACCACATTAAGGGCCTGTTTGTTTCTCCATTTGAATGAGTCATTTGAATGAGTCATTTGGATGAAGATGAGAGTTTTGTTTGTTTAGACACTAAAAGTGCAACTCATTCAGATGGATCATCTGGATGACTTTTGGAAATTTAGGCTTAATTTTCAAGTCCATTCAGCTGAACCAATTTAGATCATTTGAATGGAGATGGTTCATTCAAAATGGTATAATGTCTATTATGCCCCTAATGTAATTCACAGATTACAAACCTAAACATAATATCATTTTTGTCACATACGAAAACTGACAAAACTACAAAAACCCCAAAAACGCAATTTCCCGCCAAAATTGCAAAAACCACGTTTTCCCGTTAAAACTGCAAAAAACGTATTTTTCCACCAAAACAAAAAACGAGTTTTCCCGTTAAAACCGAAAAATCTCGTTTTCCCACCAAAACCGAAAAATCTCGTTTTCCGACCAAAACTGCAAAAACGCGTTTTTCCGCCAAAAACGTGTTTTCCCGCCAAAACCGCAAAAACGCGTTTTCCTGCCAAAAACGTATTTTCCCGCCAAAACCGCAAAAACGTGTTTCCCCGCCAAAACCGCAAAAACGTGTTTTTCCGCTAAAACCGCAAAAACGTGTTTTCCCGCTAAAACCGCAAAAACGTGTTTTCCCGCCAAAACCGCAAAAATGTGTTTTTCTGCTAAAACAGCAAAAACGCGTTTTCCCGCCAAAACCGCAAAAAACGCGTTTTCCCGCCAAAACCGCAAAAATGTGTTTTTCTGCTAAAACGGCAAAAACGCGTTTTCCCGCCAAAACCGCAAAAAACGCGTTTTCCCGCTAAAACCGCAAAAACGCGTTTCCCGCCAAAACCGCAAAAATATATTTTTTCACCAAAACCGCAAAACGCGTTTTCCCACCAATAACGAAAGATCTCGTTTTCTCGCCAAAACCGAAAAATTCTGTTTTCCCGCGAAAATCGCAAAAACGTGTTTCCTTTCAAAACCGCAAAAAAACGCGTTTTCCCGCCAAAAACGTCATTTTCCGCCAAAACCGCAAAAAACGTGTTTTCTCGCCAAAACAAAAAAATCTCGTTTTCCCGCCAGAACCGAAAAATTGTGTTTTTCCGCCATAACCGAAAAATGTGCTTTCTCGCTAAAACCAAAAAAAAATTTTTCCGCCCAAACCGCAAAAAGGAACGTTAATTTTGAAATAATTCTAATGTAAATATATTAAACTCAATAATTAAATGTACTATAGTTAAAATTAATATCAAACATATGATTAAACCAATACAAGGGTATTTTGGTGATTTGTTTACTAAACTCATTTGAATGGAAATGAAAATAAAAAAACAAACATAAAATCCATTTAGATGATTCATCTAGATGAGCCATGTGGATGAACAAACAAACAATCACAAAAATCTGAATGGATCATTTGAATAGATCATACAAATGAATCATTTGGATGGAAATGACAAATGGTGAAACAAACAGCCCCTAAATAGATCTTACAATGAGTATAGCGGTACACAATGATATCAAATGAGTAGTGGTTGTCCTGCCCACACAGATTGGTGTAATTTCCAGACAAATCAGTTGAGTTTCATTGATGCAAATGATGCAGCCAGATCCAAAGCTGCCTTCACTTGAGAAGCATCCGTTCCCTGAAAACCAAAAAAACATGCTCCAGAGTCAACCTACGTCCATATATTTCTCCGAAAAAACTAGATTAACATCCATTAGCACATGATCGCCAAACCCAGACACATACCTGTCCAGATGCGAGACCGCTCTTCCCTTTTCCGCATCTCCCTTTTAAAGGACCCAATGCAGTTGTCAGCCACTCAGTGACATCTAATTGCTTGAACTTGTCAGATTTGTCAGGAACTCCTGCACACACAACCGCCTTGTTGGTCGTTTCATCTGTGCTAAACACCATTATCGACATTCCCTGCAAGATGATTCACCAACAAACCCTTTATTCAACTTTCTTAACTGACTAGTTACTAGAAGTCATGCGTTAAGGAAATGGAGATTTGCCTTCTTTTCCATGACTTTCGAAACAGCTTCTCGCACGGCTGCTGCATCAAGACCTACATCAAGCTGAATAATGCAGAATGTCTTCCCATCTGATGCGGCAGACTCTGCTGCCTCTGTGGCTACTTTGACAGATTTCTTCAGGTTTTGCTCCGCTATTTTCTTTTGAGCTTTCCTCACTTCATTCTGCAATGTAAAAAAGAAAACTAAACTAAGCGGGAATCTAACAAAAGTAGATGGCAGAACAGAGAGATGCTCCGTGTAAAGCTGAATAAGAGCTTACCTGAAGCAGAGCAATCTTGGCCCTTATATCTGCCTTTTTGGCTGCTGGGATAATTGCTGAGTCTACCCGGCTTTTCAAAGCAGCAACTTTCTGTGAAGATGCAAAAATGAAGACATTAAGTTTGACATGAATAGCAGGTAATGGATTTAATTTGTGAAGGTATGAGAGAGAAGAGAGGAGATATAACCTTTTCCAGTGCATTCCCCTCTGCTTTGGATGCATCCTCGACTTCTTTTTCAAGTGAGGACGCCTCATTCAATGCATCAAAAGCACATTCAGTAGTCACAGCAGTTACCCTACGAATACCTTTAGCAATTCCCTCCTCGGATAGAAGAGCAAAAGCTTTGGCTTCACGGGTGTTTGTTATGTGGGTTCCTGCAATTTTCAAAATAATACAATACTCAATAATCTATTCAGAAAAATAATCTTCAAGTCCAAATAGTTATCGCCCATGGAAACCAACCTCCACAAAACTCAGAAGAAAGCGAAGACCATTCATCGTTTTCAGGATCAGCCAAGAGGTCCTCGACCTGTCTCCCAATTGATACCACTCTGACAGGATCAGGGTAGACCTAAATAGAATAAGAGAGAACGATTTACCAATTCATATAAACCAAACTAAAAACGCAATGTCCGAGAACTGGTGTACATCTTACTTCTCCAAACACTGCTCTAAGACCTTTGATTCGCTTGGCTTCAGAAAGCACCGCTTCCTTGGAAAATACATCCAATTCATCCTTGATCTGTTTATTCACTATGGATTCAATCTTTCTCAAATCTTCAGGATCAACCGGCTTGCCTACTCAAAATTATGGAACTCATTAGACAATTAAAAAGAGCATCCATATCAAAATGAAAATGATTTATTGAAGAATGTACCGTGGGAAAAATCAAACCGCAGTTTTTCAGGAAGGACTATTGACCCCTTCTGATCAATATGATCTCCGAGCACTTCCTGAATCAACGCACATGAATGTTTTAAGACCAATAAAAAAAGAGCAAATAACCGTTTAGGTAGCTAAATTATAGAAAAACGATACCTTCAGGGCAAAATTCAACATATGTGTACAAGTATGATTAGGAGCAATGAGTTTACGTCTCTCATAGTCAACCTACACACATAGATAACGGATATGAAAACGATTTAAGTGGTACCAAATACGCTGAATGAGACAAACACTGTAGGATGCAGAGCGATACCTTGCAAGTCACTTTATCCCCAACAGATACCTCTCCAGTTTCTTTAGAGAGATAGCCAATATGAAGAACGAACCCTCCAAATATTTGGACATTGCATACGTTGAATGTACCAAACGAGCCTTCAATAAGTCCCGTGTCGAAAATCTATAGCCAGAGGAAAATGTTAGGAGCACTGAATTTATATATAGTATAGGGAGTGTGTATCCAAAGCTTAGACCTTATGAACGGTAGTTTGCAAAACCGAAAATAATTATAACATGTTATATGCCAACCCATACGTAAGTCAAACTGTGCAACTTCTTAGATGATGGTGTTTACTGTCAAGGCTACACATCTAAGTTGAACATAATGAAGACTGCAGTTCCAAATCATATGATCAGGAACGAAACAATCATCAAACTAAATTACATATCAAATATAATGGGTTACCTGACCACCCTGCTCAGCATAGAAACTTGTAGACGCCAATACTATTCCCACGTTATCGCCAGCAGCTGAACTTTCTAGGAAAGCAGAGCCAGTGTAGATCGCCTTTACTTCACTCTCGTGATCCTGTAGCAAAATGGAGCACGACCATTGCTCAATAAAAGCTTACTTTAAGCAAAGTTCAATTAACACTTTGTGCCCTAACTTTTTTCTTTTTACGTTAACATAATAACAACTCTGCAATAAGTAGGACAAACCTGGAACCAAATGTATTTAGAAGAATCATCTGTTGCTAACACACCAGTCTTGTGCAGTGTTGATGTAGCATCAGCATCCATAACAATGGCACCTCCAGCTTGCTACCAAAATTTGACATTACAAGTTTAGTTAACAGATACTGTAAATTCAAACATGATCTATCGTCTCAAGGAAGTTTGACAACAAACAATCTTTAACGAAGTAAAAACAATAAGTTGAAGCACCTTATTCTGGGCACTTCTCGATCTTTCCCTCGCCTCTTCCATGGCTTTGTTGAAGCCATCAACATCAACGAGCAATCCTCTTTCTTCAGCCATCAACTGAAACCCGGGAATGGAAGTTAAAAATATAACATAAAACACTTTCAAAAATAGATACGAATGGTCCAAATACCTGAGTCAAATCTAATGGGAAGCCAAACGTATCCCATAAGACAAAAGCATCCTGAAAACATTGAAAAGGGCTGTATTTTGAGAAGGAAATTCAAATATACAGATGGAAATACTGCAAATCTAACATATATGAGAACCTCTCCACTCAGTGTATTCCCCTGAACTGCCTGTCCAGCTTTCCGAAATTTCTCAATTCCCTGCCGTGAAAATAAATATAATCAACCTAATTGTTCATAACATCACTTAACAACGAAAAATAAGGACAAACATGTCAAACCAATTCATCTTTCAGAAAAGGGCTCCTTATAGAAAACGGTATGATGAATTACGTCCAACCAACATAATTAAAACTGAAAGATGACAGAAATTGCTAACAATATATACGAAAAGGTGTCACTGATATTAAGCTGCGAATATCCCTCACCTTTGCCAAGGTCTTGCAAAAGCTCGCTTCCTCTTCTTTTATTATCTCCGTGATCTTTTTCTCATGTTCCTTCAACTCTGTAAAGGTATCACCCATCACTCGAATAACAGAACTGACGAGCCTGCAAGTGAAAAGCGCAAACTGATTAGTGTCAAACACAGACAGAGCTAACATGCGTATATAAATATATGCTGCATTTACAAAGATGCAAGATAAAAATACATGTTGCAGTAACAAAAGAAATGATATTGAGACAACACATGCAATGACAATCAAGAGTAATTTTCTACCCATTGAAAAATCCTTCCTCTGCTTTTAGGATCTCCTTTCCATAGCGAACTGCTCGACGAAGAATACGTCGCAGAACATACTCACGGCCCTCATTACCTGCAAAAGAGTGTGTATCATATGGTATTTGTTAAATTACAAGAGAGAATAGAACCTCTACCGAATACCCTAATAGATTCGGTGAGCAAGAAAAATCGCATGAACGTGCAGAAGTATGAACGCAAAGTAAATGATTGAATACTAAGACGTTTCAATAAATATTTTGTTGTATAGCATCAACGTAAGTGAGACAAGAGACATGGTCATACCTGGACGAGAGCCATCTGCGATAGCAAATGAGAGTGTTCTAATATGATCCGCAACCACTCTATATGCCATGTCAACTCTGTCCACATCTTCCAGACCAACTTTTCCAGAATATGGCCTGGCTCCTGTGGCCTAAAAGTGTGAAAGCAAAACACCTCAACTTAAGATGCACAGCAACTAGGGAAAAAGAATACCAATCCGAACTCTTTTTTATTCTTTCACAGAAAAATACACAGCAAACAAGAAAATGATCTCCACGTACCCATACTATGACACCTTCATCATTATACCCCAAATTCACTAAATCAGAAATATCCAAAACAATTGGCAGAGTGTCACATAAAAGGTGAATAGCTGTAACCTCTCATACATCAGATAGG
The DNA here is from genome assembly GCF_020379485.1 of Brassica napus. Taxonomy (NCBI): domain Eukaryota; kingdom Viridiplantae; phylum Streptophyta; class Magnoliopsida; order Brassicales; family Brassicaceae; genus Brassica; species Brassica napus. The sequence goes on along the minus strand of NC_063441.1, from coordinate 2,246,993 downwards.
CAAAGATGGTCCTAGAATTACCAAGACCCATAATTCACTTGACAGTAGATAAACTAAAATGATGATAGTCCTAGTAAGACGAGAAAAGCAACCCTAAGAGAAGCTACACAATAGTAACTCGATATATGAACATAAAGTCATAAACCTTCAACAGAAGGATACACAAATTACCTTCTGGATGTCATCAAAGATAGGCATGAACACATCTGTATCGTAGTTGCTCATTTTGTTTTGAAGAACAGAAGTTAACCTCTCGAAACCCATTCCGGTATCGACATGCTTAGCGGGCAGAGGTTTTAGTGACCCATCACTCTCTCTGTTGAACTATTTTGAAAATATGCATAACAGACCTCGTTAGAGAAAACAATTGAGAATATAATAACAAAGCCAAAGAAGCAAGAACAATGGAATACCTAGACAAGCAAAATGGAACTAAATGAAAATATGGAAAAAGAGGGTTTATACCTGAATAAAGACTAGATTCCATATTTCTAAACATGTTGGATCGTCATTGTTAACTAAGGATGCTGCATCACGGTTACCAACACGATCATAATGTATCTCAGTACAAGGTCCACACGGACCTGTGTCTCCCATTTCCCAGAAGTTGTCCTACAGTTTCACCGAAAGTTAGATGAAAGAATGGTAGCAGTAGAAAATCCTTGGTTCTACATTTGGTACAACGTTTTTCACTGGGAATCATAAAACTGGTTTTAGAGTCTGCCAACCACCAAAACTTGATAGCGTATTCCTACCAAAAAATACATTCAAGCTTACACTTGACAGTAGTTATCATTGACAATTCAATGTATCCTTTATACAAGGCAATATTCCCACGTAAGAATAAACCTTAGGGAAGAGAGAATCAAGAAGTAGCAGACATAAATTAACAAAAGTCCCAGATTAAACGTTATTTATGTTCAATACACATGAGGTCCATGGAAATTTATTTTATTTTTTCTTAAAAGGTCTAATCACCTAAATTTAACAAACACACGTTTTTATGTTGATTTAAAGGTTAAAGAAGAAACGAAAAAGGTGTTAACTTCATTTTTACTTAAACAAGTCGTTTTTAAAGGAGTAGTAAAGCAAACATACTTTGCAACCAAAAGGCAGCACACGTCCAGGTGGAAGAAACTTTAGCCATATATCTCGAGCCTCGTTATCAGGTTGAAGGCCGGCTTTCTCATCACCGCCAAAATAGGTAGCATAAATTCTGTCCGTTGGTAGCCCATATACCTGAGACATAAATTCGATCACTCAAATGACAATAGAGGAATCACTTAACAAAACTATGACATACTGTTACAAGGACCCCAAATAAAAAGAAAAAAAAACACTTCACAAAACTGTGACATACAATCGCAGGAGAAAGAGAGACAATACTTCACTGTATATCAAGCCTAATTTCTTAAGTCAGGTAAACAAAGATAGATGCCCTGACGTGCGGGAAGAGACGATGTACTCTTTGAACCCGAAGAGTATTTCAAAACAAGAAACCAGTTGTTCTAGTTATACCTTAGTTAAAAGCTCCCAAGCCCATTCAATGGCTTCCTTCTTGAAATAATCACCAAATGACCAGTTACCGAGCATTTCAAAGAAGGTGTGATGGTAAGTATCTTTCCCCACATCATCGAGATCATTATGCTTCCCACCAGCTCGAATACACTTCTGAGTGTTACATGCCCGGGTTAGCTTGCTGAGCTCCGTGTTTGGGTCAGCTGTCCCCAAAAATATCGGCTTGTACTGGTTCATTCCTTGACAAAACAAATTACTTTCAGTGGCATTCGTAGTTCTAGTTATCGCCAGATCCAGCCATAGACACGAAAGTAAAGAGCAACAAATAAACACAGCTAAGAATCAATAACAGGACACTTAAGACAGAATATGAAATCTCCCAAAGCTTCAAGAACAATGAACAAACCACTCAACTCCACAATCAGTATTCGCTACGAGATTAATCTAATTCAATAGACGTATCAAGAAAGCTAAGAATCAACAGTATATGAATCTCCCAAACTACTAGAGTCTTATCAATTTCGGATCAACTGACAATTAAGAGTGAATAACCCTTAAAGCTTCGAAAACAATGAAGAAACCACTCCACTCAACACCACAATCAGTATCCGATACGATATTAACCTAATTCAATAGAATCTGAATCCAACAGATCGACTAAGAAAAACAATCAAGAATTGGCGATCGGAGTTTGGTACCGGCGTTAGCGAAGAGAAGAGTAGGATCGTTGTGGGGAACGACGGGGCTTGATGGCCAGAACTTGTGACCTTTCCCCTTGAAGAAATCGAAATACGTATCCCTCACTCTCCTCGCTGGCCACTGAATCTCTGATGGTTCGGAACCCGGCATGACTGCGACGGAAGAGGAAGAGAAGCGGAAGTGCGAAAGAAAATGGCGGCGGAGATTGGAAGAGTAAACCCTAGACGGAGGTTTGGTTGAGGGTATCAGAAGATAAACGGCGTTGCCTAATCTCATTCCCTTGTCTCTCCTCTCATCCTATCTTATGGGAGCCGTTAAAATTATTATACAGTAATAATCCGATTCCTTTTCACTCAGATAGTAAAAATAATTTATTCGATGCACAAATGGAAAATTTTACCCGTAAGGTGTGAAAATCATGAAAACAATATTTATATTATTTATGATTTTGTAATTCTATATCATTAAGCAGTTAATAAATTATACATATTTTTGTACAAACATTCAATAACAACATATTTTGTAAAAAGTGATTTAATTAACTTTATCATATTTAACATAAAGTCAAGAGTCTAAAAATAGAGATATTTTGATGATTTTATTTTAAAAATATATGAGATGATACAAAAATGCTGAAGACCATCGGGAGATTGCATCATCATTCATTTGTCTATGTGGTTTACGAAAAAAAAACATGATTGGAGCCACGAATTCATAATCCACAACCAAAACAATGGATAAGAGTTGTTAGTAAGAGATAGGAAAGTGTTACTAATATGATCTTAAAGTAATAAAGTTGGGGCTGCTAAAATCAGACTTACTAAACACAATGCATCCAAACACAAAACATGGTAGTAAAATCTTTTTAGATAATTGTTATATGTTGTGGATCATGTTCTTATCCAAGATGAAACATAGTTGTACCTAAAATGTATGAACATGGTAGACTAATTTAAAACTTAGTCATTTAGTATGTTTTTAATCAAACCGTGTTATTGGATGATTTAAAAGTCGAATAAATCAAAATATGTTGCATCATCAACCCAACTATATGGTATGATTAACTGCATACTTTAAAATAGATTTTGGCTTTATTTTTTCATAAAAAAATTTATGAGTCATTTTAGATTTACTTTTTGAAAACATATTACACATATAAGATTTTGAATAATTTTTTTTTTTTAAATTAGAGAAACTAGCTTCAGAATCAAATATATATATATATATATATATATATATATATATATATATATATATACTTCTTCATAACACTCTTAACAATGTATAATCTTTCTAAGGTTATTCATTTGTGGAAATGCATTGTGCATGCATAGGACAATCTAATAATCTCTCTTAAGTCATACTAGATTTTGAACGCACTTTGAAAGCGCATGATTTATTTCTTTTAAAAAAATTTGTCAAATTTTTTTAACTATAAGGTTATATATATATTTTTATATAAGATAATCTAATATATTTACAATTTTGTTGATTTTTATGCATTTAAAATATACTTGTATGATGGATATGATATAAAAATGTATTTATATTCATTTAGTAATTTTTATTAAATGTAACCTATAAAGTTAAAAAGTTATTGGGATTTTTAATGCATACTGAAAATATACAAAAATATTATATACAGATGGATTCCGTGGGTAAAAAATGGGTTTGCGTTTATTAAATATGATTTTATAACTGTTTCCCAAAAAATAACAGAAAGTAAAGTTTTTTTAAAAGGTTTCTTGATATTTTTTGGAACTCTTCCGACTATTTTCCGAGATACGATGAAACAAATAACCAAGTTATATTAGATTATATTTTTATATGAGAATATTATACATGTTTAAATGTAAGTTTTGTACTCATCATTTTAATTAGACGGAGTGAATATAATAGTTTTTGTATTGTTTATACTTATTGATTTAATTAGTAGAGGTGAATATTGAGTAGGTTAATTTTTATTTTTCCAGCGAACACTAATTATAGATTGATCCATATGTTTCTTTTTTTCTCCAGTGATAGATTTTTAGGTGGATCCCGTCTGTTTTTCCCATTTTTTTCCTTGTTTTAACGATTTTTTATGGATCTCATCATTAACATCAGAATATTTCTCAATGGCATAAAATTGTAATTATAGTGTCAAACTATGAGCAAAATTCTAAGAGATATTTTGCTTTAATAGTGTAGATATATTGTTGGCTATCCAATATATATGTTTCTTAAATAAATATGTTTCTTAAAACATCATTAGAGTTTGTTTTAAGGATTTTAAGAAATGATAAAATCTCGAAGACAAATTTTTAAATTTATTTTTCTTTAACAGTTAAATTTTTGACTAATAAATCATTTTTTAGCATGCATGCCTAGTTCAAATACTTGAAACTTTTGATAGAGTGGACAACCATGATGCCAAAGCTCATTCCAGAATACCTAAAATTCAATGCGAAGTCTAGCAAATATACATACACCTGAGGAAGTTAGATGTTCCAAAACAAAGTCCAATCAACACCTTATGTTGCCTCTGTCATTCCCCAATAAACACAATGTCATTCAAATAAAAACATATTATTAAAATCTTCTTAGATAATTGTCTGAATGTTTAGATCATGTTCTTATCTAAGATGAAAAAATAATTGTACCTCAAATGTATGAACATTGTTAAGAGTACTTTGAAACATGGTATGTTTTCAATGTTACTAGATGATTTGAAGTCTAAAAGTAAAAAAAAAAATGTTGCATCATCAACTATATGGTGTTGATTGGTTGCATATTTTTAAATAGATTTTGGTTTCAAATTTTCAAAAACATTAACCAGCATTTAAAATATAAAATTTTGTTTTAATTTTGAAAAACATCAAATTAGCCATTTAAGATTTTGAACAAATAGATTTTCAAAAATTAAAAGAAACTAGTTTCAGATACAAAAATTATCTTATACTTCCTCATATAATTCCAACAATAGTTATTCATTTGTGAAAATGCATTATGCATTTAGTATAAAATGATAAATTAATTTAGTATGTGTAATTTTCCAAATTTATTTTGACCAAATATAAAATTTCGAAAATAAATAATCCAAATTTTACAAAAGATAAAATCATATATTCTAAATATATAATTTTTGAAAATGAAAGACGAAAAATTATGTTATAAAATCAAAGTAAATAATATTATGTTAATTTAATTAAAAAAAAAAACTCAATACCATAATATCAAAAGGCTAAATTTTATGTTTACCACTTTCATGGTACCACTTTTCATCTTTACCACCACTAAAATGATATTTTCAAAAATATTTTCTTCATTAAGTGGCAAAAGACTCTTATACCCTTGTTATATATATAATAAATTATTATTTAAATAAAAATAATAATTAAAAAAATAAGAAAAAATTTATGTTTTTGAATTATACTTTTTCAATTTCGAACTTCTTATAAATTTTTTTTTTTTTCAAAATTTCTTTTTGAAAATCGAAAATTATATTTGAAACTATTTTAATTTTTTTTGTATATATTTTTTAAGTATTTATTTATATATTTATTAGAATCCTAAATTTCACATTCCAAAAATTTTATTTCACCCTTCAATTTTAAACCCTAAGTCTAGATTAGTTAACCCTAGAAATATATCTGTTTTTTACCCTTTAAAAGTGAGGGTAAACGTGGTTAGTGTAAATATAAAAAGTAATACTATAAATGTGGTAATTTCCCATATCAAAAATAACATATATCGATTAAATTTACTAAAATAATATAGATTTACTGTCTAAACAAAAAAATATTTAATTATAAAATCTGGCAAAATGCTAAAATAAAAGATGTTAAAACCATATTTTTAAACGCAACATATAAATTTAAATGATCCTATATAAATATCAGTTATATAGTATAATTAAATAATTTTTTAATGTATTATAAGCAAACTGTATAAATTGAAAAAAAAATTGAAAGAGATTTTCTATTTGATTATTTTAAATTATAAATTTATTGTACCGAACTCGAAAACTTATTAGTAAGAATTGACAACTATAACAAAATAAAATATATAAAACAAATCATTATATATCAATAATGTCGAACAAGAAGTCTAAGCAATACAATTATAAAGTTACGTGATATATAACAGTAAAATATAAATTACATATTAATAAACGTTATACTGAAATGAAAAATACCTAAAACTCTAGCTGGAGTTCAACTAAAGTTCCACTTTTATGGTTTTCAACAAATAAGGCCTGGCCCGTTATTTACTAAAACCTTTTTAGGTTTGTATTTGCAGTTTTATAATAGTCTGAGATAAACACCCTCTAACGAAAGGACTGAGTAGAAGAATATCTTCCCTCTTTTTGAATTTCAAAAGTTTCCAATAATATCCCAAGCACTCTCTCTCTCTCTCTCTCCAACGGATCTCTCTTCTTCGTTTACTTCGCTTCACCGCCGTTCCTCATCGGCGGCGTCTCCACTTCTGCCATCTCCGCCGGTCACGCCTTCCTCTACTCTACTCATCTTCGCGAGCCACGGTTCTTATCCGTCTTTACTTTGCTTAAAATCATCGATTCCCCCGATTATTCAGATATTTTCGCCAATCAGGTTTAGGATCTGCACTTCTAGCTTAGTCGATTCGCTAAATCGGAACGCAAAATAGTGTAGAGATCCTTTCGAAGCTTTTTGATTGAACTAGACATAGACTCTCGATTATTGGTGTATTGAGGAAGCTGATTCGTTGATTTATATGACAGATTTGAACACAGTCGTGCTGAATCATGGGTGTTGAGGATTATCATGTGATAGAGCTCGTTGGTGAAGGCTCGTTCGGGAGGGTCTACAAAGGAAGACGAAAGTACACCGGCCAGGTGAATTGATCTTGTTCGTTTAATCTTGTACTGACTGATTCCAAATCTTACTTTGATGAGTTTTATTGATCAGACGGTGGCGATGAAGTTCATTATGAAACAAGGGAAGAGTGACAAGGATATTCATAGTCTAAGACAAGAAATCGAGGTTAGAAACTTCTTTAATTCACATTCATGTGGTATCTCCTAATATTTTTTTGTATGCTTTCAGATATTGAGGAAGCTCAAGCATGAGAACATTATTGAGATGCTCGACTCCTTTGAAAACGCACGAGAGTTCTGTGTTGTCACTGAGTTTGCCCAAGTACTTTTCTCCTCCCTCTAGATTCGTAAAGAACTGAATTGTGAATCCTGTAGTCACACCTAGATGAAATAAATTAATCATGATGTAACACTTTTCACAGGGTGAATTGTTTGAGGTTCTTGAAGATGACAAGTGCCTTCCGGAAGAGCAAGTTCAAGCAATTGCCAAGCAGCTGGTAACACGTTTTTGTCAACATGGCTCTTATTACTACATCTGAGTTCCTTCTTTTGTGATTTAATAAGACAATGTCCAAACTCCTAAATCCAGGTGAAAGCATTGCATTACTTGCATTCGAACCGTATAATCCACCGTGACATGAAGCCACAAAACATTCTTATTGGTCCTGGGTCAGTCGTTAAGGTAATATAACATTTATTTTTCTGCTTCCAAGAATTATGCTTGAATTTCTGGTTTCTATGCCTCGCACACACATCATTTGTTGATATTTTGTTTCTTGAAGATGGAAAATATGATATCAAGAAACAAAATATGATATGTTTAAAATTACATTACGATTCTTCTACTCACGTTTTTTTTACAAGTTTCTTCTACTCACGTTCTCAACTTATGGGTAACTCTTGAAAATGATACATGACCCTTGGAACTTTCAGTCTAATGCTTGTTGAAGAAAACTAAGTTTATCATGTAAATTTACATGAGAAGAAGAGGAAACGGATAGCCTTGAATCTCATATAATTAGCTAATTACAAGTAGCAACAAAAGTAGTTTTCAACGCAGCTTTGATTATACATCTGTCACTGCAGCTTGTTATATTCTTTTCCTTTATATCAATTTTCGTACATACTTTTTAATTGACTTTTCAGCTATGTGATTTTGGTTTCGCTCGAGCTATGTCTGCCAACACTGTGGTTTTGAGATCTATTAAAGGTTAATATCTTTTATTTTCGTTAAGCCCATAAATGAATAGATAACTCAATATGTCGTGCCTTATTAAATTTCCAATCTTACTTCAGGCACTCCACTGTACATGGCGCCAGAGCTTGTGAGAGAACAGCCATACAATCATACCGCTGACCTGTGGTCTCTTGGTGTTATATTGTAAGTGGCTAAACTCATTTTACTTGTCCTACTTCCGTTGCATATATATGTGATGATTTTGATAGATTTTCTTTCATAGTTTTTCATTTTTGCTTCATTCTTGTGTTATGTACATAATACCACACTTTGGATGGTTCTAAATAATCTCTTATGATACATTAGGTATGAATTATATGTTGGTCAACCTCCGTTCTACACTAATTCTGTGTACGCTCTCATCCGTCACATTGTTAAGGTATATAAATCATTGCATATTCTTGTTCATCCAATATGCTAAAGGTTTGAGCTAACAGTTTAGTGAATCTTTAAGGACCCTGTCAAATATCCTGATGAAATGAGTCATAATTTCAAAAGCTTTTTGAAGGGATTGCTCAACAAGGTGAAGTTTCTATTGTTCCAAGCTATATTTACCATGTATTGATATTCGTAAGACTTATCTTGGAAAGTGCTAAAATGTTTGTATATTACAACGCAAAATAGGTGCCCCAAAGTCGATTAACCTGGCCTGCTCTTCTCCAGCACCCCTTTGTTAAAGAATCACTAGAGGAAGCGGAAGCCAGGGTAACAATCTTCTACTGATGACTTACAGTTTGCAGCTTGTGTCTTATGGACAAAATATTTGTTGAAATTGTCCTTTACGTTCAATTAAAACAATTTGTGAATTGGAAAAGATTGTTGGGATAATAGTAATAGATCACTAAGAAGATTTTGGAACTCGTATTCAGGAAATGCATACAGCAGTAGTGGACCATAAGGCAACTTGGAGACAAGGAAATGGAGGACAACAAAGAAACGGTTTGTCTAACTTCAGTCTGTGGTTAGACTGTCTCTTAATTATTTTTATCCTTTATTAATTTTGTAGTGTTAATGTCACAGAAAAATGTGACTCTGCGACCCCGGTTAAAGACGCCTCTGCTCCAGGAACTCTAGCTGACGTTCAGTCAGATATGAAGAGTGCTGTCGAAGTAATTTCTCCATCACCTGAGGCCTTCCTCGGATTCCCAACCCAAGAGGATATCAAAAGTGCAGGTAGTGGGAGATTTTATTTGTTAATCTTTTCTTCTTACTCTTTTTATAGGATTTTACTTTAGGTTCGGTACATTTCAAATATAAACCCAGTTCTCTCTCATGTTCTATAGATAGTTTCAGAAACTCCACAAACATCATGATATCTGTGAAAGGACTTTAATCTTCTTCCGGAATTTCTAAATTATTTGTCCTTCTTCATAATGGACGCATATACCAACATCGTTCATGCCTGTGTTGTTTTTCTCATTTCAGGTGACGCAACATTAGACAAACTGGAAAATACATCCCGCACTGCTAAAGGTGCAAAAGTTATATGTGAAGATGATAAAGCAATGGATGTTATTTTGCTTTCACTGGAAAGATGTTCAAAATCCACGCAACAGTCTAAAAGGTAAAATTTGGTGTATGTGTTGTTTCTTTAACCTACCAGATCATATTAACGGGAACAGAAATACATATTCTATGTAAAATAAGGTTTGAATCCTCTGGTCTTGTGATCTTCTACTCTCCTACAGCGATTTGCTGCAGTTTTATGATATTCGCATTGTCTTCATGGGTGTGCAGGGACAAAGATGTTGCTTGCTCTGTTCAGTCCCTCAGAATCATTTCCAATTTGGTTGCCGCTCGCGCCATAGTTTCAGTTGGACTGATTGATAAAATAACATGTGCACTGCTAGATTTTACTGACGCTCTTGTTGGGAAGAAATCATCCGAGTTCAACAACATAATACCAAAGGTGAATTTTCTTGAGCAAAACTTCTTCCTTGTTTTTGATTAGATCTTCTACTTTATTTGAGAGTCAGAGATGATTCGTAACGCTTGCTTGTTTCTGTATCAGAGTCTTTCAGTGACTAAAAACTTGGTAGGGCATATTGAAGGCAGTAGCATACATAGTTCCTACATCAGGCACTGGACCAAATTAGTGGAAATCTTCGTGCAGGTGACCTTTCTTTTCGTGCAGAGGTTGTCTTGAGATCAAACCAATTGTACTTATTTATAAATTTATGTGTATGTAGGTTGTCGGATGGGAAGAAGAAGGGACTGGTAGAATTTTATACGAGGCATGTTCTTGCATCACAACGATGCTGTCTCGTGTTGCGGAAAATCTTAAGACTTCAACTCCTGATTCTACTTCGCAACAGATTTTGGAGCATGCTAACATGTCCCGCATAGTTGATCATTTGTGTCTTTGTTTGGCTTCTTCTGGGTCGAGTTTAGCTTCTGGTTCTTCACACATGTTAGCAGCAGCTTGTGAAGCTTGTAGAGCAATATGGATTCTCATAGATACTTCGGAAACATTGTTCAAGAATGACAACGCCTACATATTTCCTCTCGATGCCTTGCAAAGCCATCGTCTCTCTCAGCTTGACCAAAGAAACTGTGAGTGGGGTCCGTTATCTGAGAAACTTGTCGATACAGTGACAAGAACATTTCTCCGATCAAAACATTTGCAAATAGCTGTCAGCCATTGCCTCCACCAACGAGTGGAGGCTCCATTGATTTCTGCAATCCAGGTGATTATGTGATGCTCCCCTCCTTATTTAGCTTTGTAAACTTACAAATTTTGTAGCTTGTTTCTTTTACCCTTGTTGAAACTAACTGGAAACGCCTTCTGTGATTCATCAGCTCTTGTCAAGATGCTGCCTTCACAATGGACTTATGCCTAGCGTGCTTTGTGGTCTTCCCAGTTCACTGCCTATCACTACCACAGTCAGTGGTGGAGAGGATGGTACTGTTATTTCAGAAATATTTTCTATACTATCTTATGCAGCATCAACGATCAAAGACCAACAAACCGGAGAAACAAATAACATCAAGGGTAGACTAAATAATCTGGTGTTCCATTCATGCCTTCTGTTGGCAACAGTTGCCCAATGTTTGAACTTAAGTGGGAGAAGTTCTGCTCTGTTGATGCTAACAACTTCTCCAAAGAAGCATCTACATCGTCTTTCTGCCATAGCCAATCATATTGCCTCAGAGGATAAAATCGAAGCTTCCCTTCAGAATCACTCCGCATCAGCTATGCTTGCTCTTGCATCTATTCTCTCTCTTGAAAAAGGATCTTCTGCTGAATCTTCTGTCTCTGAGATGGCAGTGCCTCTGATTCCTCGAGCTACTAAGCTGTGTTATCATCTACGGCCTATGCCAAGTAATGAAGGTGAAGTCATATCTCCTTCTGCCAAATCTAATCTCACCAAATGGCATGGACTTCTGGATGGATGTATTGGTTTATTAGAATCCAGATTGAAGTGGGGAGGACCTTTAACTGTACAACAGCTTATTGCAAGTGGCACACCATCGCTTCTTATGAATCTGTTAGCTGGAAGACTTTCAAATGCTTCCCCAGATGACATCAAGAACACTTCCAATAGGACTGGCTTGTCCCCTATGGGCGTTATATGGGCTGTTTCGTCTCTATGCCACTGTCTTTCAGGCGGCACATTAACTTTCCGTCAAGTTCTAGTGAAGACTGAAAACATGAAGCTGGTTTCTTATTTAATGTCCGATGCTCATCTCAAGCTAGTAAAGAGCTGGGGAGGTCCTGGTGGAGGAAAAGATGGAGCCAGAGAGACGATAAATGTGATAATTGATCTGCTTGCTTTTCCTTTTGTTGCTCTGCAAAGTCAACCAGGTCCGTTATCTGCCACTGCTTCTGTGAATAGTGGATTCATTCTCAACGTGGGCTCTCCTGGCGTGAGAGTGTGCATCGAAGATAGAGATCTGCTAAAAGCTATAGAAGAGGATATGGACAAATACATAAAAGTCCTCGTGGAGGTTAGTTATTCGATTCTGCTTCCTTGAATTTATATACAATTTTGTTTGTTAATTAGAATATACAGCTCATTTCTCATGATTACGAGCTGAAATCACGTAATAGATCATTATATCTATGGAGGACAGGCATCAATTAGTAATTTCTTTTAACATTCAACAATGTTAGCTGTGACTAGTAGTTGGGTTTCACTTCTTCACCCAGCATTCTGTTTGGTTCTTAGTGCTAGTCATTATGTGAACTGAATATATCTCTTTGGATTGAACTTTTCAGGTGGGAGTACCCAGTTTAATTCTCCGTTGCTTGGAACACTTGGACTTAAAGGATCTAGTAAGGCCAGTTGCTTTTCTTGCCAAAATGGTGGGTCGACCACGTCTTGCGGTAGAGCTCGTTAGCAAAGGTCTGTTGGATCCCAACAGAATGAAAAAACTACTCAACCAGTCAAGTCCAAGAGAAGTCATACTTGATGTTTTGATGATCATATCGGATCTATCGAGGATGGATAAGGTACGATTTCTAAATTCATAGAACGGAAATAAACACATGTTGCATTCTTTTTGCTTAGACACATAGGATTGTTAAGTACACATGCTACTATCTAACTTGTTAGTATTGTCGTCTACCGTGTAGGCTTTCTACAAATACATCGGTGAGGCTTCTGTGTTGCAGCCTTTGAAGGAGTTCCTCACTCATCCGGATCCAAATATACGTGCAAAAGCGTGTAGTGCTCTTGGCAACATGTGCAGACACAATGAATATTTCTACAGTTCTCTCGTAAGTAACAACACTTTGAGGAGCTTTATGTTTTGAGAACAGAGTGTTCCTTCTTACATTGTCTGCGTGTTTGTTCTTTTTGTAGGCGGAACATCAAATCATCGGTCTCCTCATTGATCGATGCGCTGATCCTGACAAAAGAACACAGAAATTCGCTTGCTTTGCTGTAAGCTCATCACAAATTAACAAACATTTCATAAATATTTTGATCAAATTTTAAAAGAGGTCCCTTTTGTTGTAGATTGGGAACGCTGCTTACCATAGTGACAAGCTGTACGAAGAACTAAGACGATCTATAACGCAGCTCGCAAACGTTTTGACCTCAGCCGAAGAAGACAAGACAAAAGCGAACGCTGCTGGTGCATTGAGCAACCTTGTCCGAAACTCCAACAAGCTTTGTGAAGATATAGTCTCCAAAGGAGCTTTACAGGTTAAGTATCTGCACTCGTCTCAAATCAATCACGAAATTCTAAAACGGTTTCACTCAATACCTCGGATATTAAGTTGTTCACATAGATTTCTCAGGTCACAAACTAAAAGCTTGGTGTTTAATATTGTGTCTTGTCAAGATTGTGTGTCTCAGGCAAGAAACTGGTGTCTAATTTCGCGTATTTTGTGGTGCAGACGTTACTGAAGTTGGTTGCGGATTGCTCGGCTACTGCCCTGAACCCGAGCAAGAAAGAGACTGGAAGTGAGTCACCGCTCAAGATAGCACTCTTCTCGCTGGCTAAAATGTGTTCGAACCACCAGATTTGCAGACAGTTCGTGAAGTCATCGGAGTTGTTCCCTGTCATCGCAAGGCTTAAACACTCGCCTGAGACTAACATTGCTCACTATGCTTCAGTTATTGTCGCCAAAGTTGGTGGTGATTCTTAAGAAAATGAGATGTACGTCCCTGTAAATTCATTATGTTACAACACTGTTTCATTACTTCCTAGTATTGTTATTTACGTTTGAAATTGATGAAAAATGCGCAAACGGTAGTAAACTGAGATCACATCAGCTAAGACCGATCACAAATATTATTGGTTTATGTATTTTTATTGATTAAAAAATTTATTTCGTATTTACAAATCCAATTAAAATATATGATTTTAAAATTTAACCTACAAATTTCAATTAATATTACAAAACCAGAGTTTCTTTCTCGGATTTAAATCTTAAAAATCTACATTACTGTAATTTTTCTCTTGAATTTGAATCGATGTATTTTTAACAAAAAAATATAATCAAATATATTAACAATTTATAGAATCAATAACACTAGAACTAGTTTGGATTTTCATTAAGATACATCAACCAATAACTCTCTTAGTTAAGTTAGGAATCAAAAATATAAATTACAAACATTTTAAGTACAAAACTGAGCATTCGTTTTTTTTTTAGTTTTTCTTGGTTTTGAGAATATATCACTAAATTTATTTTGGTTTGGTTTGAAATTTGGACTATTCGGTTTGGTTTTGAGTTCTATTTTGTGTTCCGAATTCAACCAAAAACGTTTCATATCTCGGTTTATTCGGTGGGAGACAAATTATTCTGATAAAATTTGGCATAGTTCCCTTAATTTCGGCTTATTTATTCAGTTTGTTTGGTTGGTATTTGACGAACTGATCAGTTTTTGTGTACTGAACAAAACCGATTGAATTTTAGCCAAACCAAATATTATCAGTTCGGTTTATTTTGGTTTGATTTGATTCGGTTTGGTTCAATTTAATTTGGAGCCAAATGGGGATCAATTTGCGTGTATGGTTGTTGATTTACTTGGTAGAGAAGTGAAAGGTAATGTTCATAAATTCATTCATAGCTTTTGATATGAAAACGCAGAACTGATTATTTGTACAAAACTCTGTACAACACTGGGACGCAAGTGAGATTACCATTTGACCTCATAACCCTTCTCTGAAACTATCCATAACCTTCCAGTTATATCCTCCTTTAGTCTTCAACTCCTCAGCTAATTTCTCTGATATCTCAAAGCCTTTGAGGTGCAACATTACATGCTTCTTGTCTTGTGAGTGTCTACGACTACGACACGTACTCTTGTTTACAAGCTTCACCTCTTGAGTCCTATGTTCTTGATTTTCACAACTGGACTTGAGTGCTTGAACGGCCACGTCTGGGGGGATCTTAGGGTTTCTGGCAAGCTGTTTGCAGGTCTCCCTTGTTAGTTTCTTGTAATTGAGGCATCGACATATCTTTGTTCGATCTTGTGGTGTCAGATTCGAATGAGACTGTACAACAACAACAACAAAAAAACAAAAATTAGAATCGACTTACTATATAGGGCACTGATATCAGTTTGCAATATAGGTTGTAAATTTTTAAGAAAAATTGACGTAAAATTTGAATTTTCTAGAATAAAACGATCTAATATAAAACTAAAATATCATTAGTTCTTTAAAGTTCGTATTGGGAATTTAATAAAATGGATGTCTCCAATTTTTTTTTTTTTTTGAATATGGATACTTTGCTAGAGTGTTTCACATGGCAAATGATAGTACCATACCCAAAAAGACTATAGTTTTGAGTTTTTAGTATAGTGTTATTAATAGTATTATTTAAAAAGTGGTAAAAGGACCAGACAGACAAAAATACAGAAGAAATTGTATCGTTGTGAGGTAATCTGACAGGAACCCCACGGCAGCAACAAGACAGTGAAGAAACTGAAGATGACTCCAAGTCTTAAATATAACATATACTCTCCGTGTATAAATGGTATACACATAATCACAAATTTCGAATCTTTATGATGATTAAAAGAATAGTTTCACTCTGTGTATGATCACTTGATTAGTATAAGAAACCAAAATGTATTCAATAGAAAATTGTATTGAAATCTATCTGTCACTTGTCATCTTCTGTATGTCCAGTACAAAATAAAATAAAAACTTATTTTCTCTTTTATTTGTCTCACTTTGTATTAAAAAACATTTTTTGTTTGCATAGTTGGTGAAGAGATTCAAGAAAATCTTTGTAAAATAAAAAGAAAAATTCAAGAAAAAAAAAAACTGACCTGTAGATAGATGTCAATGGCTCTGTAAACTCCATCAAAGCAATCCCTAGCTGAATCTGGCAAACTCTCTGCAACTCCAAGGAACTTGGATACTTTCAAATTCTGATCTGGAGATATCTCTCTCAAATACTTATCAATCAACCTCCCAACTTCTTTCACATTTGATTCTTCATCTTCTTCTCTGCTCTTCACAAACACTTTTAGCAACCTTATCACAAGATCAACATTGTAGAACCCACTCTCTCTGCTTCCTCCAGCTGCAGGTATCAGAAGATCATCAAGTGTTGCTTGATCCAACATCTCTCCAATTAGGGTTTCCAAACCGGTCTTTGACTCTCTACTTAGAGTAAAACTGGATAAAACCCGAAGAACCCAGAAGAGTTTCCTGCAAGAAAACGCTGTTTTACCAGCTGAAACCACTCCTCTAACCGCTGTATCAGCTAACTCAGAGTACTCAAGCTTGTTCCTCACAAGCTCTGTCTTGTTTGACTTGGTTTGGAGTCTTGTCTTGAGATAATGAAGAAGAAACTTAGTTAGTACCAAGCTTTTTACGTTGGTTTTGTAAGCTCCAGTGATCCTTATTAGCTTCAAGATGATCATTGGGGAGAGACTTGACATATCATCGAACCACCACTCGTTGCTTCTTCCGCAAGAAACTGTCCAAGAAGTTAACCTTTTGTCTGATTCGGGCGTGTTCTTGGCCGACGAAGGCGAAGAAGATGACGGAGAAGAGGAAGAGAAGGCTTCTGAACTCCGAGAGATTTTGGTCAAAGCTGAGAAAATGAGTTTATCAACGAGACCATACGAATCCGCGTGGAGGAACACTTGCTCTTGCTCGCAGTTCTTGAGGCTTAAAACGATGTCGTTCCAAGAACCATAGAACACTTCTTCAAGAAAAGTCTCTGTCTGAGTCAGAAGGTTAGAGAAACAGAGCTTCTCTGTCATGCCTAGAAAAACAGAGCAACAGTACAGAGTCGAGACATTTGAGACATCGATTGAGATTCCTCCGTTGCTGTAACAGAACCTTGAAACAAGCTCAAACCCATCTGGTCCACCTGGAAACTCGTCGATCTCGATAGTGATGATCTCTGGATCTTTATTCTTCTTGTTTCTCTTCTTCTTGCTCTGTTTTATCATCTTCCTTAAGCTCCCAGAGTACTTTGAGATCACATCCTAAAACAGAACATACAGAGAAATAAGGATCAGAGCATTATTAAGATTCGTTCTTTTAGGTTTGGTTTTTGTTTTACCTGATTGAGGAAGAATGTGTATTCTCCATTGATATTGATTTGGAGATCGTAGAAGAGAGACATCTCTCGCGATTTTTGCATCAGAGTATGAAAGCCTAATGAGTCTTGTGACTTGTTGTAAGCTTTCCGCTGTTTATTTTGTGTGTATTTTTGGATTTTATAGAGCAATAATTTTAGTGGCCACATGGAAATGAGATATGTATAGTGTTTTATTTGTCTTTATTTACACCAATGCAAATACATATAAATTAAAATATATAAAAGAAAAATTAGACGAATGTAAGACAAAAGTTTGTGTTGAACTATAGTATAATTTAATACAAAAATATATAGAAAACCACATAAATTTTTCAAATTATCTCAAATTCCCATGAAATAAGTTTTAGTTGTTTGTCTTGTTTTGTTGTTTTATAAAAGAATGTTGTTGAACTTTGATTCTTTGAGAAGATTGACTTTAAAAATAAATTAATATAATTTAGTAATTGCTTATCCAATGCACAATTTTCATGGTAATAATACAATTTATTTAGATATAAAATAACATATATTAAAGATAAATTAGACGGAAGTTAGATAAAAGCTTATGCTGAACTATAGTATAATTTTTATTTTCAAAAAAAAAAACTATAGTATAATTTTATACAAATATACAGAAAACCACATAAATTTTCAAATTATCTCAAATTCCAATAAAATGATTATTTGTTGTTTGTATTGTTTTGTTGTTTTAAAGAATGCTGTTGAACTTCGATTCTTATTACTTTGAGAAGGATTGACTTCTTTTTTTAAACTACTATAATTTAGTATTTTCTTATCCAATTGCACAAATTTTCATGGTACTAAGCTACTGTCTACATATTGTAGTTTTCTTTCTGTAAAGAACAATGTTTGTGTTGTTCAGTTCAAAATTTTACAGAAAATTCAAATTCAAAGTTAACAATATCTTCTTTTTTGCTTATATATATGTTTATTTGTTTGTTTATTTTCATATACGAATAAAACTGATAATTGTTAGAAGAAAAACAAATTAGGTATCTCATACTTCTTAAAAGTGATTCAACTGATAAAGTTTGGTATGGTATTTAACTTCATGTGATCAAAACCCTATATTTTGTAGACGGTATCATAAATAATTGTTTTAGCTGAAAAGAATTCAGTTCAGATTAGTATATCTAGTTATCTATCTAAGATGTGACCAACTAGGATTGAAAATGCCTCGTATCGAGTTGAACCGTGTAGTCTGGTTCAGTCAAGGCGTCTTGCTTTCATTATCTGGCTAGCTATGTGCAAAAGACTTTCAGTGGGAGATCAAACAAGATTTTGGAGTCGATATGAATTATATATTTTGTGTGGAGAAGCGAATGAATCAATGTATCACACACGCAGGCCTCCACACACGACATGAATTAGGTCGAGCTCTGCCACATGCTTCTTGATTTGCTTGGGAGCAATGGCTCAAATACCCATTTATTGAATTAAAAAAAACATTGATTTTTCTTTAATTAATCCACGTTTTTTTTTCTTTTTAATTAAATGTGTATAATATTAATGAGTTTAACCCATATTTGAAAGGGATGAGCTTAGCTAGGAGCTACGAGCACCACGGTCATGGCACCTACGACCTCGGCCGTAGCTACCTAAGAATTATCTAAGGATATATGACGATGAACTCAACGTCATGCTATAAAAATCAAAAGCAAGGATTACGTGCTTACAGGTTGAAATTATGCCCGAAGCTACCTACAGTTTTCTTTAGACGTGTTAATGGAGACTACTGTTTATAGTTAAATCGCTTAATTAATATTTGTTTGAACAAATCCATTGTAGAGTTGATATCAAATTTAGGTTTTTGGTGTCTTTCATTCCGTATAATATTATATACTTTTGGATGACAAAAAAAAAATATAACTTTGTTTAGCGCCTTCTACTATGGTAATATTTTTTTTTTACTTTAATTTTGAAACAGAGATTTACATCCCATCACATAAAACTCCATAACGATATTGTCATGTTTATGATCTTGTATTTAAAAGTTCTTGTTAAAAATACATGTGAATGTGTGGGGTCTATACAAAAATGTTTTTTTTTCCTGGTGTATGTGCGAGACCACTACGAGCTTTATCATCGTATTATTTCCAAATGCGACCATGTATTAGACAGCGACATGATACCAAAATATACCTTCCCGTCCCCGCAAAATACCAAGCGCCCAATTTTTTCTTATCCTATTTTAGATTTCTGAGAAATTATTATCCACAAATATCTTCATGTTCTATCCTTTTAGTTCGTTTCATTACAGCGCTGAAAATGATTGGCAATGAACAAGAGGAATCACACAACAAAGTAAAAACCAAACGGACAACTAAAATTAATACAAAAGACAAGAAGACATGGGATAATATCTCTGAACATAATCATACCACTGAAGTAACAAAAGACTTTAAACTTCACACCATTAAAAGAAAAGGCCAGGCCAGAGAAATGGAATGTTACCCACCATTTTGTAGAAATAAAGTCGATAAAACATTAGAAAGGATGAGAGACTAATAATAAAACCCCTAATTGAGCAATCTCTCAGTTACGGTACCTGCTTTCACGACCATAGTCTCTGTCCCGGTCACGGTCATAGTCTCGCTCCTTGCCTCTTTCCCTCTCTCGGCTTCTGCTTCTGCTCCTGCGTCTATGCTTATCGTAGTGATGATGATCCCTATGCTTCTCGCCACGGTCTCTTTGCCTGTCTCTGCTTCTCTCCCTCCCATCTCTATCAACACCTGCACATAATATATACACACCGAATAAACACGTTGTATCATTACACTAGAGTTCTCTGAGGAAGTTAAAACAGAAATTACCTAGTTCCTCGACTTTCCACCCAGCACGACCAGCAGCAACAGCAGGTCTGGCGTCAGCTTGGTGTGTTTTAACACGGTACTTCTTCTTTAGATTCCCAAACTCATCATACATTTCACCATCATCCTGAGATTTTTATGACAAAGTTAAAACGGTATGCACAAAAAAAAAAGAACCTGAGAACTCAACTGAACTGCAACAAGGAAAACACAAACACAGAGAACGCTTCAGCGAAAGAATATTTTACTTGTTCCGCCTCACGCCTGCGTCTCTTTGTTTCCTCTAATTCTTGTTCATCCAATTCCTTGTAACCACCACCACGACCTCCCCTATACAGAAAAGTGAAATGAATAAGCACAGGTGCAGGTCTTTCAAGAGAACAGCAGGCCCATCAAGTTGTAACTGTAATTTGGCCACGATAAAACATTTCAAGTGAGGCAGTCACAGAAAACATTTTGATGCAGCAGCCGCTTTCTCATACTGAACACAGTGGCAAAGGAAGCACTCCGTCAAATTGCAGAAGAGAATATTGTGTTCTATTTTACAATTGTCTATTAGGCCATCTCTAAAGAAGAATAAAAATTCCCTGCTGACGAAGTGACAGCAAAACTACTAAGTATGGAACAGAAAATCTATAAATGTATCCTAAATTCACCGCGAAAACATTATAATATCAATCCTCAGCTCCACACTGAAAAGGAACAATAAAAAGGCAAGCTTATCATTGACACTGAGTCATACCTGACACCACCTTCATTCTGACCAGGTTTATTGGTGTTGCAGACATTACATTTTAAACGCTTAGCCCAGTTGACATTGCCGCACCTGATAATTACAATATTAGAACAAATGGATTAAAAATCAAATGAACACTAAAAACCGGAACCAGAGCATATATACCAAATGAGAGCAGCCTCTTACTTAAACTAGTGGAAAAAAGCATAAAATTCCATTAAACTTACAATCCCTAATTTGTATATCTGACGCAGAAAATGAACACAACCTCTGTAAGAAAATAACTTTCTCAAAAGAATCTAAGAAAAACTCAGGATACTAGATCATAACTACGAGTCTACAACCCACTTTTACAGTTTGACAACTCTCTGAAGGAAATTTACGAAATTAGAATCAACATTCAAAAGAGGAGGAACATGGTGCATTCACACATTCTTAGGGCCAGTTTCAGTGCAACATCATTTTTAAGTGAAGGTTTAATCAAAAGCATCCACATACAAGCTATACACCTTTCCATACGTTCATCAGAATGTAAACTTTCTATTGCAACGTATTTTTAACAAGTATTAAACGCTCATTATCATGTGAAAGTGAACCAACTATTACTTCAGACCTAATCAGATTACTTACATTGGACAAGACCAATCATTTGGACCAAAAAGACCAGTAGAAGCACCCTTCCCCGGTGGCCCACCATCAGCACCTCCACCTCGGCCCCTTCCACGACCACCACCACCCATGCTGCCACCAGATGCACCAGCTGGTCTCGCAGTTCCGCAACGGTTACAAACCCCACGGAACGCAAAATTCACGTTTGTGCAACTGCCAATAGAATAACAAATGAGAACACTATACAGCTAAAAACTCTGAAATATAAAACTGCAAAAAAAATAAAAACAGTGGATAGATGAAGCTCCTCACCGATGTCACAGACCTTGTATTTGGGCACATCCAGTCACCGTCCTGCTGCCATGGCTTAGCGGAAGAATCACCCTGACCTCTCCCCCTTCCAGCACCTCCATCTATTTCCTTGTTAGCAGCACCCCCATCGAATCCAAAAGACTCACTCGGATGATCTACTCCACTTTTGCTGTTCTTCGACTCCGCCATAAAAACTCCAATGGTGCTTCCATGAAAATCTTTGTTATTAAACCACTCAACAGCAGCCAAAGCAGCGTGCGGGTCCTCATAGGTAACAGTAGCATCTCCTTTCGGCTCATCAGTCTCTTTGTCTCGGTACAGCCATACCTTGGGAGTACCAGTTCGTTTGTCTCTCTAGATAAAACCAAATACGGTAAGAAGTTAGATCATGTTTATTGCAGGTCTCTTAGGTTGGAGTTCTTAGCGTAATATAAGATACGGTCTCTTAGCTTTTAACTAAAAGTAAATGAACCAAACGATTAGTACCTGGCTAATACCATACCTTTAGTAACCCAATGGTCCCAAAATACTCAGCCAACATATTCTCGTCAGTTCCTAATGGGAGATTTGACACGTAGACTGATCCATTCGTAGGAGCAGCTCCTTTAGTTGAATATCCAGCCATCTTAATCCAATAACGACGCCGTCACGAATCTGTAAATGATAAACCAAACAGTTTACTTAATTAAAAATGCGTCACAAGCATACATACAGAAACACAGATATAGACTAATCAAGACTGAGAAGCGTTATAATTATATCAACAGACACAGCCATCTTATTAATCCAATTACATCAACAACAAAGCCATCACGAATCTGTAAATGATAAACCAATAACTTCAATTTCTCATCATCAACGAATCACAAGTATTTGTTCATCACAATCACACATACATAACACAAAGATATAGACCTAATCAACACTTACAAGCGTTATAATTGATATTAACAGACACAGCCATCTTCTTAATCCAATTTTATCAAATAGTTTATTAATAATCACGATATAAGAATGTGTTCATCACGAATCTGTAGATGATAAACCAAATAGTTTATTTCAAGTCTTCATCACAAGTATTTGGTCTATCACAAGCATACAAATATAAACAAAGATATAGACCTAATCAACACTGAGAAGCATTATAATCAGTATTAAGAGGCATTCAAGCCAGAGATCGATACGAAACTTGTAACCGAGTGAGCGGGTGAAGCCATCGCAGTCAAGGATGAGCCATAGGACTAGATTAAGATCTGAGACATTCGATGGGGAAAACAAGAGAAGAACGGAGAGAGAATCTTACCAGCGACGGAGAGGTCGTCGGATTAGGGTTTGCAGTCTACTGAGAGATCTCGCGAATAAGCTTTCCAGGGTTGTTACCTCAATAATCAATGAGAAAAAGACTAAAATAGTTTTTGTTCCCCAAACTAGTACTCAACCCCCAAAAGTCACAAAAAATAGCACTTAAGGGGTGGAGTTTAGGGTTTAAAGTTTAGGGTTTAGGGTTTACGGTTTAGAGTTTAGGTTTTAGGGTTTAGAGTTGAGAAGTGAGGTTTTGGGGATAAGATTTCAATTTTGAAAAATAAAAAAATTTAAATTTTTCAAAAAGTAAAATGCTATTTTGGTCATTTTAGTTTTTGATTGCTATTTTTGTGATATAAATTTAGAAATGTGATATTTTGGAGATTTGCCCATAATCAATTCTTTGGTGGTTATTTGCTTTTTATTTAATTTTTTTTAATCTTTATATGCGTCCATAGAGATTATCTTAATTTTTGCATACAATATCAACTTTTTTTTTTGTCATCGACTTTTACAGACCCATACTGATTCTGTAAACCACATCAGATGATCTGCATTCATGTGAACAACGAAACACGGTTGTGTCCTTGCACTGCATGCGAAGCTATCCGCTTTGGTACTTTGCATTCTTGGTACATAGATAATCTCTGATCGGAAGAAACTTGCTTTCAGGATTTTCAAATCTTCCAAATAACTTGCAAAAGCTGGCCATTCATCTGGTTCCGAAATCATCTTCACCAATTGAAAACAATCTGTTGCAAACGTGACCTAAAACTACCGTAAATTCCTCATACACTCCATTGCCCATATTAGTGCTTTCATCTCTGCGTGGAGAAGAGAGAGACTAGCTCTAACATTTCGCGCCTCCAACAACCCATCAAATCCTACTAACATACTATACCAACCTTGTCCGGAAAATGTATCATTTTCTTTCCAAGAACCATATGTGAAACACCATCTGCCTAGAATCACTGGAAGTGTCCTATCCTCCACATTTTGTGTTGTCCGCTGTTCGTTCAATATCTGTGCCTCAGCCCAAAGTGTTGATTCCGTTGCTGCCAACTTAAGAATGTCTAGGATCAATGTCCAGGTTGCTAAAGACTTTATTATTCTGTCCTTTCCGAATGTACCATAATATCCAAGCAAACTGATGATCATCCATCTGAGGAAAGACTCTCCAAAAAAGATGATCCATGTTTGTGAAAAGAGAAGAGGTTGGAAAAATATTTGGATTTGATGGTATCTTCGAGAGAACCCAAACCTGAAGTGCTGGAGGACATTCAAAAAACACATGGTTTATTGATTCCTCAGAGGCTCCACATCTTGCACAACATGTGTCTCCTTGTATTCCTCTTGCATGCAGATTCTTCTTAACTGCTATACATCCAGTCACCAATTGCCAAAGAAAATGTTTTAACTTTGGAGGACACCTTATTTTCCAACAGAAAGCCTTTAGTACATCGACGGTAGGCCCAATGAGTAATGGTGGTTTTATCTTGTCTGGATAAACTCGTTCTGCCTGATATCCAGATTTAACTGTATATTTTCCATTTTTTGTGAAGTGCCATCCCTCTTTGTCTAACATCTGAGTCCTGCTCAGTAGTAAACTTTCTATAATTTTCACATCCTCCGGATCCACCAAATCCCTAAGTACCTGTAAGTTCCAAGTTCGCGAAGTGGTATTAAGCATACAATATCAACTTAACAAAAGAAAAGATTAAATAAACTTCAATTTTCTTAGTTTCATTTATCTATACTATTATTTGCGAAATAAATTTTTGAAATCAAACTTTCACATTAAAAGTTAGAGTGGGTAATAAAATTTATACACTTAATGAATAAAATGTATAACTAAATTAAAAAATAAAAACGAAATTTTAATTTATTTGATTAGATAATTGATTAAAATTAATAACAGTAAGAATTATCCAAAATCTGAAAATATAATTTAAAAAAAGATAATTTATGTATATATTATATTGTTATCTGAAAAATCTTTTAGTAAAAAGTTAAAAACATGAATTATATAACTAAATATTAATCAAATAAATTTTTTAATTATATAATTAAAAATAGAATATTGAGTTATCCAAAATCTTAAAATCACGTTAAAAGTTAGAATGATTAATAACGTTTATACCCTTAATGAATAAAATGTATAACTAAATTAAAAAATAAAAATGAAATTTTAATTTATTTGATTAGATAATTGATTAAAATTAATAATAGTAAGAACTATCTAAAATCTGAAAATATAATTAAAAAAATTATATATATATATATATATATATATGGGGAAATTTTACTTTTACACTTTGTTTGATACCACTATTCAATTGTACCACCAATTTAGGGACATTTTCATAAATACCACTTTCATTAATGAACAAAAGACAATAGTACCCTTACCTTATCTTCTCCTCAATCATCGACTTTTCCTCTCTCTTTTTGAGATCCATCTTCTCTCGGACTTACCGTCGAGATCCACCGTCTACGTCGAGATCCGCCGTCTCCGTCAAGATCCACCGTCTCTGTCGAGATCCGCCGTCTCCGTCGAGATCCGCCATCTCTCTCTCTCACACAACCGGCGACGAAAACAGATTACAGAGAATCGCGATTTAAAGCCTTCAAATGTTGATTCCTGTTCAAGATTCACAACTCGTATGTCTCTAATTCTTGTATTCTTTTGTTTGTTTCGAGTAAATTTTTGATTTTATTCTTTCTCTTATCAAAAAATCAAAAAAGTTTGCTTTAGACTTCTCATTTGAACATGTCGATCTAAGAGAAACAATTTCCATAGTGAAAAATATTGAGTTTTGACAACTTAAAACCCTTTATAAATCTGGGTTTCAAATAATTTTAGGATTTTCTTCCTTCTGTTTATCCAAAAATAGAATACAGTTGATTTGGACTTGAATAGTTCCGGCTAAGAGAGAGATTTTCCGATAGTACACTGCATATTAAGGAATTATAACCCCTTATAAATCTGTATTTTAGGTTATTGTTGATAGTACAGCTCAACGATTTACAAGGTTTTATAAAAGAAGTTCTTAAACAAGAATTCATTATATATGTCTATAGAACAACATTTAAACGTGTGAACTCGAGAAGTCTTGTGCTGTGTTATTTGTAAGACTGTTACCGAAATACATGAACATTATGCTTGGATAAGGTATCTTTAGACCACGATTAAAAGTTAACATTATCTTTTAATTTTGTCTTGCAGTTAGACAGCAATGAATCTTGCACATCTTCATGATTGCATCCAAGGATTTATGAAGCTGGAACAGAACCACTAGACAATCCAAAAGTGATTATCTAATCGGTGTCTTGGTCAATAATGTTAAGTGTTTTATAAAATATTATAAATGTAGTTTTATAGGGTTTATAAATTTATAAATCAGAGAGACCTATAATACGTTGTTTATTCTTTGTTACATTTTGTGGTTAATACATTATTTGGATTCTCTGAAGAATACAAACATTTGGTGACCCCAACATATCCTGATCTTGGATGACATGGATTTTTACAGTGTTGTGCAATTAGTTCAACAAGGATATAAAATGAAGAAAAGCTAAGGGGAACGAGGATTTGTGGCTTTACTTTTTGCAGTATGATGTAGGGCAATAACACATGAAAGAAGATAAAAATGAAGAGAAAAGAAAGCTTAAGAGAAAATAAAAGTTTATAAATAATTTATAAAAATATATAAAACAGTTTGTAAAGTTTATAAGCTATTTATAAAGGTTTATATATTATTTGTAAGAGTCTCAAAACCATTTATAAATGTTTACATTTATAAAGGTTTATAAAACAATTAATAAAGTCTATAAACTATTTATAATTGTTTATAAAAACGTTGTGAAAGTATATACACAATTAATATGGGTTATGTATTCAATTTATAAGGTTTATAGGTTTAGGAACCAATTAGAAAGTCTCTTAAATCATTTATAAGAGTCTACAGTAATTTATAAGGATTTATAGAAACAATTTATAAGAGTTTGTAAAATTGTTTATAAGGGTTTATAAGGATATATAAATAATTAATAAGAGTTTATAAATCATTTCTAAAAATTGCTAAAAACAATTTCTGAATTTTATAAAACTTTTAAAAAGAGTTTGTAAAATTGTTTATAAGGGTTTATAAGGATATATAAATAATTAATAAGAGTTTATAAATTATTTATAAAAATTACTAAAAACAATTTCTGACTTATAAAAACAATTTATAAGAGTTTGTAAAATTGTTTATAAGGGTTTATAAGGATATATAAATAATTAATAAGAGTTTATAAATCATTTATAAAAATTACTAAAAACAATTTCTGAATTTTATAAACCTTTTAAAAAGGTTTACAATTTTTTTGTAAGAGTCTATAAACCATTTATAAAGGCTTATAAAACAATTTATATGAGTATGTAAAATAGTTTATAAGGATTTATATGGAAATAATTAATAACTGTTTATAAATCATTTATAAATGTTTATAAAACCAATACATAAATTTTATAAACCATTTATAAGGGTATATAAATTATTTATAAAGAATCGATAAACTTTTTATAGAGGGTATGTAAACAATTTGTTTGTTCATGGCTTTATAAAGTATATCTTTTGTCTGTATTTTGATCATTTGATATGGAATCCTAATTTACCTTCATAATTTAGACACTAAAAACATCTGAACGACATGTTTCTTTACTTGAATTCTGGATACAATGTGTTATTTCTCTTCTTGTTCTCTCTTCCGTATAAGGTTCCCTTCATGTAACCCATTTGGTCACATGAATATTGGCACAAAATCTAGACCATTCAACGTCAACCTAACCAAGCTTGATTTCTATTACAAGAAACAAAATGTAGTAAAAATGAGTAGTTTCAATTACTTAGCCACAGAATAACAGGTCATTTCATGGAAAGAGCAAGACTATGAGTTGAAAGGACTATATAAGGCTCTCATCTGAACATTAGAGATAATTACTTTGTTCTCAACAAAAAGTTGTCATTTCAAAAATAATCTGAGAACATCAAGGTTTCTCCACATCACACTCTTCTCTTTTGTAAAAAAAAAAAACAATTGCAGCCAAATTCACTTAGATGTCCAACTAACCTCTTCAACTTTGCAAGTCTTAGGAGAGATATACGATTGTTTTAGTATAAGAGATGTGTGAAGAAGATGAGAGAGAAGATGGTGTTAAAAAGCCAATTCTGCAACTTTTATAAAGCTTTATAAATCTTCAATTCTTTGATCTCACAAACCACGTTCTTGTTCTGAGTCCCTCTTACTTCTTCAAACAGCTCACCAACCTCGTCGATCTTCAAAATCTGGACACAACCCAATCACATATTATTCCTACGCATAAGCACTCACTTCCAAAAACAAGATTCACTGTAATTTAACTCAGAAATGTGCACTTCAAAGTTCAAACACGTCAATTAGATTTGGGGTTTCACCTACTTTACAGCTCCCCCTGTCCCTCAACTTCCAACTTGAAGTTCATGAAATGGGTCTACGAAGTTATGGAGAAGAAAGACCAAAGAACCAAAGCATCATATGTTTCAAAGAATCTGTCCCAAGGCGTCAGTGCTTGATAACTGATGCCACAAGCTCAGACTTTGGTGGGTTGTCCTATCAGCTGGCTCAGAGCATAATACATAAGAGAGCTTATGTATGCTAATAAGAGAAGACTCAACACCTTGCAGGGCATTCAACGCCAACCTAACCAAGCTTTATTCCTATTAAAAAGCAACAAAATTGTCAGAGAATGTGGCCAAAAGTATAAGTAGTCTCAATATACGTCTTTCATCTAAGCACTAAAGATATTCCATTGTTCTGTAATTAATTACTAAGAATAGAAATCTGAGAACATCACATCGTAATATTCCCTAAGATAATGATTTCGCTGTAACTCAATACAGTACATCGAGTACTAAACTCAAATCAATAAAATTGATACTTCTTTTCCCTCAAATCATTCCCTATTAGGTTTCTGATCCTAGCCACTCAAGCAAAATGCAAAGCTCATGTGTTCCACGCATACAAACATGAAAAACGTAAATGGTGAACTTACAGAGACAAAGGAAGAAGATAGATGAGAAGCACGAGTTGGTGGAAGGTAAAGCTCCTCCTGTTTGAGCTTCTCCAGAAGTGAATCAACGCTCGACGCCACCGTCATTATTTCTCAAGTAAGAGATCGTCTCAGCTTCGTCGGAGAATTCGTCAGCGCCGTCAAATCCGCCGGAGAACTCGCCAGCGCAGTCCGGAGAACTCGTTAGTGTCGTCGGATTTGATCACCGTCGAATTCGAAATCAATCTGGGAACTCTCAGATTTGGAACTGGGGAAGAAAGAGAGTAATTTATTCAAGGGTATAATGGTACTTTGTCTATTAAAATTTTAATGGTAAAGTTGAAAAGTGTAAAGTTGAAAAGTGGTATTAGCAAAGTGGTATTAGTGGCAATTCCCTATATATATCTATATTGTATTGTTGTCTGAATAATATTAATTTAATATATATATATATCTATATTGTATTGTTATCTGAAAAAATATTTTAGTAAAAAGTTAAAAACATAAATTACATAATTAAATTTAAATCAAATAATTTTTTTTAGTTATGCAATTAAAAATATAATATTAAGTTATTTTAAGATTTATTTTAGTATAATGAATATAGTGTACAAAGAACTTTTCAAAAATTATGAAAATGTTTAAGCCCGCAACACGGGCTAAATACCTAGTTTGTTTTATATTCACACTGAAATAATTTATAGGTTTCTTAACATTTCATTGAGTACTTAGTTCACATTTAATTTATATAACATATTTATTACACACCAAAATAATATAACAAAGACAACATGAAAGACAAATTTACTTAAATTATATAGGATAAAATCAACTATTTTCTTGTTTTATAAAAACTATTCTAAAATAGAAAAATCTAGAAAAAACATTTTGTAAATTAATAACTCTATAAATTAATAAAATATCATAGTACCAACATTATTAATTAATATAGTTTTATTGTACATTTTGTGGGAGAAATGTTTTTTTCTCAAATGTAAAAGTTACATATCCATAGTTTTTCGTGTTAATAAATATACGGCTTTAATTGGTGACCATTAGATGAATGGAAAATGAGAAATTACCACAAATACCACATTCATAGTACCACTTTTCATGTTTACACTAACCATTTTACTCTCACTTTTAATGAAGGGTAAAATACAATTATACCCTTGGGGTTAACTAATCTAGACTTATGGTTTAGAGTTTAGGGGTGGGGTAGGGTTTTTGGAATGTGAAATTTATGATTCTAATAAATATATAAATAAATACTTAAAAAATATATAAAAAATTTTAAAAAATATTTTCAAACATAATTTTTGTTTTTCAAAAATAAATTTGAAAAGTAAATAAAAAAACATTTCGAAAAAATTGAAAAATTTATTTTTATAAAAAAGTTCGAATTTGAAAAAGTATAATTCGAAAACATAAAAAAAATACATTTTTTTTTTATTTTTTTTTTTTATTTTTTTTTTTATTTATTTTTATTTTTATTTTATTTTCATTTTTTTATTTAAATAATGTTTTATTATATATATAAATAACAAAGGCATAAAAGTCTTTTGCCACTTAATGAAGAATGTATTTTTGAAAATATCTCATTAGTGATGGTAAAAATGAAAAGTGGTACCATGAAAGTGTTACATGTAATTTCCCAATGGAAAATTGAACAAAATAATAAACAAAAATCTATTTGAGGATTTGAATAAATAAAAACAATAAGAATTTTTGTTCGTTTGGTTCTGTATTAGAATTAGAAAAGAATTGTTTTTCTTTATAATTTTTCATTAGAAATTTATAAGAATAAAGTGGGATCCTGGAAATAATTTGATCCAAAATTAAACTTAATTAATATAAAATTTGAGTCTATAAATTAATAAAATATCATAGTACCAACATTATTAATTAATATAGTTTTATTGTACATTTTGTGGGAGAAATTTTTTTTTCTCAAATGTAAAAATTACATATCCAAAGTTTTTCGTGTTAATAAATATACGGCTTTAATTGGTGACCATTAGATGAATGGAAAATTGAACAAAATAATAAACATAAATCTATTTGAGGATTTGAATAAATAAAAAAAATAAGAATTTTTGTTCGTTTGGTTCTGTATTAGAATTAGAGAAGAATTGTTTTTCTTTATAATTTTTCATTAGAAATTTATAAGAATAAAGTGGGATCCTGGAAATAATTTGATCCAAAATTAAACTTAATTAATATAAAATTTGAGAAACAAATAATTTTTTCCTAAAACATGGTCACCAATTGGTGCCATGATAAATTAGACAATTGAATTTGTTTTGAATGAAAATTAATTATTATCATACACAATTACACATCGTTCATTCAATTTTTAATACTTTAATTTTGGTTCTAAGAAAACATATGCATTGTGTAGATGACATATATACCCACACATAACTGTACTCTGGTTAGATTTAAGAATTCAAGATTTACGTAACATAATATGTTGTTTGTACTAGAGTTGGATCCACACGTCCATGCGAGTATTTTTCTCATTTTGTAAAAGTATAACTTTAATAATAAATTTTGATCAAAAGATATTATATTTGTATCAAAAGTCAAAAGTCACATATATATGATTTTAATGGCTTTTATTTTTTATTTTTAAAATATATATAGCAAGAAAAATTAAAAAGATTAACGAAAATGAAAAATCAAACTGAAAAACTTCAATAGACTTTACACAAACCAAAAACAGAAGAATTCAAAATATGGACCCAAGGCCAAAAACTACGTCGAGCCTTAGCTGCCAGAGCCGCACCACTGGTCTTGTGAACTCATTGTTAACTCATTGATTTTCGCATAGTATGTTTATATATTCATATTTTAAAAAGTTTATTCAACAATTTTATAATGCTTTTTAAAATATCATTCAGATTTATGTGGAGCTTTGGTTGATGTTGTGGATCTTAATGTTATATAACAATACCAATATTATTCATACAAAATTTTTAGTAACATGAATTATCAATTTTGTACAATGTAATATAATGATAGAAAGTAATACACAAAATTAGTGTACTTTTATCTATGTTATTTTTATCAAATAATTAACGATTTTTTCATTCCCACAAAACGTGGATCATTACCTAGTTAGTGGTACTAAGGGAGTTTGGTCTAAATTCTTTTCATATAATAATATGGATCTTAATGTTGTAAGTGATCGACTGAAAACAGTAGACAAGAAGAATAAACAAATTTGCAAATAACTTTAATAACAAATAAAGTAGTTTTCCCTTATTCACCAAAGTCATGTAAATTCATTAATATTCAAATATTTTCTGATTCTAAATTGAATACACTCTTCTAAAATGGAAACTAAGGGAACAATAATCTTGTTGAAAAAATTACAGTCAAAGTCTTGTTATGAAACATCCAAAATAAGAAAACAATTTAATCTATGGTAAATAATAATTTCGTTGAACAAATTTAGGGTATGACTGGTGACCATTCTGGAAACAAGAGGAACGAATAGGAAATGAACGTAGAGGAATAGAATTGCAGGAATGGTGGTTCCATCCCATATTTAACAAGGAATTAATTTGTTCTTTATTTCTCTACAAAAAAAGGAATGATAGGGAAAGAGAAGGAAAAATTATTCCTTATGAATGGTGATTTTTTTAAAGAATGTTAGGGAATGCATTTGTTCCTCGTCGTTCCTTGGTCACCATTCATACCCTTACTTTCAAACTTTTCTATATGGAAAGCTCATAAATATAAAAGTTTATATATATATATATATATATATATATAAAACTTACATGGTCATACAATCAGTTCTAAATTCTTTTCATACAATAATATGGATTTTAATGTTTTAAGTGAGACTGAAAACCGTAGACAAGAAGAAGAAACAAATTTGCAAATAACTTTAATAACAAATAAAGTAGTTTTCCCTTATTCACCAAAGTCATGTAAATTCATTAATATTCAAATATTTTCTGATTCTAAATTGAATACACTCTTCTAAAATGGAAACTAAGGGAACAGTAATTTTGTTGAAACAATTACAGTCAAAGTCTTGTTATGAAACATCCAAAATAAGAAAACAATTTAATCTATGGTAAATAATAATTTCGTTGAACAAATTTACTTTCAAACTTTTCTATATGGACAACCATAAATATAAAAGTTTTTATATATATATAGAACGTACATGATCATACAATCAGTTCATAATAAGCAGCAAACAAAAATTAAAAAACAGGAAATTTTATAGTCAGTTTATACTCATCGTAAGTATTTTCGTAAATATTTATACTATAAAAATACTAATCTTTGTTTTGTTATGAATTCTTATTACACTATAATTTATATTATATCGATATTGAATTATTACTTTTCTATGCGTTTTTTTTTTTTTTTGGCAAGAAGACATCAGACAACCAGAGTTGGTGCAACCTGTAGAAACATAACTAATGGCAACCAAGAAATTTGCAACTCTTTTACTACCTTTGTTGATAGTCCTGCTAACACTCACCTTTATCTCTATGGTTTCAGGTATTATACTATTTTAAAATCCAAAAATTTATCATTAATCGGAATCAGTAAACGCAATATGTTTTGTCTGCATTTGCATTTTACATATTAATGTTATTGTTAAATATTAGTATTATGTCAATTGGTCCTTTGCATTAATTTTTTTTTTTTTTGCATTTAAAATATTACTAACTTTTACGAGCTAAACAGGCGTGAAAACATGTGAAGAACAGGGCCCATGTGAGAGCCTAAAGAAATGCGAAGTTCATTGTAAACTAAAGGGATACACAATGGGGGCAGTTTGTTTACTGCAAGAATCTACTGGTTATAATTCTTGTTGCTGCAAGACAAACCCTCCAGGTCGTCATGTATCCACTCCTCTTAAACCCTAACTAATCATTATTCAGTGTGAAATTATGTACCCTCAATTATATGAATAAAAAATTATTAAACTTGATAGATTTACAAATTATCTCATGCAAAGCGCTAAAGTGATCTTTTTTTTGTTGCCGCAAGACAGTACCTCAAAATCCACTCCTCTTCAACATTAATTAACTTTTAGTTCAATATGCGCCCTCAATTATATGATTAAAATTGTATGAATAAAATATTAAATTATATGAATAATAATATGTACATATATATATATATATTCAAATATGATATATTTACATTCTCTAATGCAAGGCGCTACAATATACTAAGGCCATGTGCAATGGTAAATGAGTTTTTCATAAATTAAAATAAAAGAAAAAAAAGCAAAATAAGGAAGAGATAGAAGATAAACGTCTCCATGAATTTTTTTTGTCCGATATTGAAAGAAAATGGTCAGTTACTAGTTACTGATTGGTTTCAATTTTTTTAATATCTATCCTTTTCTTTAACACCGGAAGTATATTAGCAAGGGTTCTAAACATTAAACTGATAAAAAAAGTAAGAAAGAGAAAATGCAAACAGAAAAAAAGAGAGGAGAATCAGTATTTCATTTGGAATTTTGAGTTTTCTAAATGTTTTGTAATTTCGGGAAATGGTTTGGTGGTTTTTGGCCATTTAATGTCTATCTGTTTTGACATCGATTCATTATGATCTCATTAATTTTTCAGTATTCTGAAGTTCCTGAAATCATCCTTAGATGTATCAGCAGAGATGAAGCAGCTTTAGCTGTCGCTCAAAGTAGTCTTCACGTCAGTGCCAACCTAGCAATTCTTGTGACTATTCGTGAAGTTAGCAATTTTTGCAACATATAAATCATTTATAAAAAATTATAAATAATGTGTAAATTTTATAAGCTATTTATAAAGGTTTACAAATTATTTGTAAAAGTATCTAAACCATTTATAAAGATTTATAAAATAATTAATAACTTATAAGTTCTTGTAAATAGTTTTATAAAGTCTATAAATCATTAATAACTAGTTAATACATTCATAAGTATTAATGATTGAGTAAATTAGCTCAATATACAAAAAGAAGTGAGATACCATAGAGTTGAGGGAAAAAGGTGATGATGGGGGGAAAAAAAATGGGGGGAAATAGGGTATGGAGTGCAAATAGGGAATATGTTGTGTGTAGGGAGTACAAATTCTCTTAATGATTTATAGACTTTATAAAACTATTTACAAGAACTTATAAGATATTTACAAGAGTTAATACATTCATAACCAGTTATTAATGATTTGAGAACCTCACTATCTGTTTTCATTCTCTTCACCATCCTCTCAAATCTTATTGTTGCTTCCTAAGCACCACCATATATGGTCAAAGAGAAATCATTTTAAGTTGGAGTTGCTGTTGTTACCTCTCTGTATTCCTTCTCAGCTTCTCCTACTTTGTCAGAACGTGTGAGCATGAGTTTGTCACTGCAAGTAAAAGAGAAGGGTTTATAGAATGTTCCAAAGTAGTCATATTTGACTCAGAACAGAAATCATACAGGTTTATTTCCTTTAACTTTGTTGTTTCTGTCAATTCACAATGTTGCCTGAATGCAGTGCCTCGTTATGCTATTGTTGCCTTGAATACACAAAACGAAAGCAAGAGGGTATAGTTTAATGTCCAGACATGTCTAGTGTGCATAAACATAATCTAATCCCAAAGGCAAAAGCTAGAGAAAATCACCTTGATGGATTGCACATAACGAACATAATCCTTCAACGGTTCCTCAAAGTTCATCAAAACTTGTTGAGCCTACAAATAGTGTAAGGTATATCAACATGCATCATTTTACTAATTGAAAAAGATGGAAAGAGATGATCTATGCTTAACATTATCTTACAAAAAATAGTACCACTTTCTGGAGCTTAATCGATAACAGTTCAAATTTATTTCCAAGATCAGAGAAGGCTTTTCCTGTAGGTTCACCCTCACAAGCCCTTAGAAGTTTTACAGCCTTGCCAAAATCCAACAGTGACTGACCCAACTCTGCCATCAGGTTAACGAAACATCACATGCAAAGATCCATACATGTGTTTGAGAAAGTATAAGAGAATTTTCATACTTCAAACTAAGAGTACAGACATTGTTATTTACCTCTATGCATCTTGACGAGGCGATATGCATGCTTCTGAGCCTCAGCTAAGTGGTTCTCAAGCTCAAAAACATAATGTTTAAGCTTCTCGTATTCAGGAGTAGTTTTTTCGACAGGTTTTTCCTTTCCGAGAACAGCATCACTAACTTTTGATTGCACATCCTGTCAATTGAGCAAATGTGGCATTAAGATAATACCAAGTTAATCAAGAGCATGGGGAAAAGAGTGAATGAAATCAGTAATAAATTCCACATATAAGATGTATTGATCTTGTGTTATGGATTTCCACCCACGGTATAGCTAAGTAACTAATTATAGTGTTAACAGTTTTGCTTTAGCTTCTTCTCCTAAAGCCTGTAAAAACGAATTCAATCAAGTTCCAATCATCTTCTCCAATTTATTTGAATTTTGAATCTCAAAGAAACTCACTTTAGCAAACCCTTATGCGGTTCCAGTCTGTACCGAAAAAGATCATAACTTTCTTCCTCCCATCGTCAACCTCATCATCAGTCGGCGGCTTGATCACCAAAGGCTTAAACTGCTCGACGCGTTTCGAGCTCCTGTAGCCGGCGGATCTTCACCAGACGAGCATGACGATGCAGCCGATGAGAATAGCTATGGAGGTGGATATAATCATCGCGAATTGACAATTCTCGATGAGCATGGAGCTCAATATGGCGGTGATGGACTCATAAGTGGAGGCGTTCGCCACGTCGGAGACGACAACTAGTTCTCCATCTCCTTTGATTAGTTAGGGTATAATAGTCTTTTATCTATTAATATTTTAATGGTAAAATTGATTAAGGTAAAATGAAATGTGGTATTAGAAAAGTGGTATTAGTGACAATTTCCCTATTTTAAATTATCTTACAAAGGCTATCTAATGTTAATTAAAGCTCATCAAAATATTTATCGTGATTAAATTTTAAATCTTAATATTATGCTATCATGGATATATAACAAACACATATTAATTGTAATTTTTTTTCTAACTACAAAGTAAAATTATATATTATACAGATAATTCAATGTATGATAAAATATTATAATGTATTTTATATTGCAAATACGGATCATTTATTTTGGAGAGTGTCTCCGGCAATGGAAGATCACCATTTTGCATGGATTCTATGGTATATATGGAAAGAAAGAAACGACAAGGTTTTTAGCAATTTGGATATTGACCCCACGATACTCTCAAGTTGGCGGAAACAGAGTCGGTATTTTGGGCTGAGGCGCAAATTAATCATGCACAGAGATCTGATCAGGCCCGATCAGTAGTGAACGCGACGGTACCTACTATCTTTGGTAGATGGTGTTTTACGGATAGATCGTGGAAAGAACATGATAGATATTCGGGACAAGGATGGTGTAGTACTTTGGAAGGATTTGATAGTTTGATGGGAGCAAGGAATATTAGAGTGAGTCAATCACCCCTTCATTCGGAGATAGATGCCTCATTTGGGCAATGGAATGCATGAGGAATTTAAGACAATTTACTGTTACTTTTGCGACAGATTGTTCTCAGTTGGTGGAGATGGTTTCTGAACCTGAAGAATGGCCCGCATTTGCAAGTTATCTGGAAGATATCAAGGTCCTGAAAAGAAGTTTCCACAGATCAGAGCTCATCCATATACCTAGGACGCATAATTCAAAGGCGGACAGTCTAGCACGTAGTGCAAGAAAGTAACCCTCGTTTGTAGTCCATATGGATGCGGAGCTACCTGTTTGGTTTACAGAGTCTATATGAGTTGTTGCTGACAAAAAAGAGATAAAATATTATAATGCATTAACAGTTTACCTCCATCAAGCAATTTATATAATATTTTAAAATACAAATTAATATTTTTTAAAATTATGAATATGCTTATAACATAATTATTACATTAATAAATACAAATAACTAAATAGCTAATAAGAGGGTATAGTTATAAATAAACATAAATACTAAAATCAACAAATCATAGTTCAGATATGAAAATTATATAAATCAATTAAATAATTAGCTTAAAAGTTATTATAAAACTAAACTAAATTACTAGTGTTACTCTTAAGGATTCAAATGTATGTATCCTGGCCAAAACACGAAAAGTCTTTGTACAAAAAGGAAGTCAAAAACAGTTCGTTAGTAATATATCTATTTGTGAAGCGGATAGTAACGGACAAAACATTGGCCATGATTGGTAACCTTATGGAACTCAGAATGACATTTCCAACGTAATTATACAAGTGTTTTGCCAATCACCAAAAGTTGCAGAATGAATACAAAAACGAAAGTTTGCATTTTCGCTGACAAAATACAAAAAAAAAATCATTAAGTGAAAAAGTGTGTGTTTAGTAGGTTATTTACAAATCAACACTTTCACATTATTAATTATACGATAATATCATTTTAAAATTGTAAATGAATATCAATAAACTTTTTAAAATAGTTCTGCTGTAAATAAAAGTATATTATAATTTGTTTCGTAAGACAATAAGATGTCAATTTATTATTTTAAACATATTAAAAATAATTTAATTCTTTATAATAAGAAGCAAAGTATTTTTAATAAATTTTAGTTACTTTCATATTTTGTAACAATTATTTTAATTTTGGGATTTTTTCCTTGTAATAAAGTGATCATACAAAATATATAATTAATATACTATGTATTCTGCTATTCTTTAATTTTTTAATTTTTCCACAACTTAATTAATTTTTTCCACATCTTAACTTTTTTTTCTTGATTCTGTGATTAATCAATGTTTACCAATCAGAGCCATTATATATGTGAAATGATGAAGTTGCCACCAAATCCATATAAAACTAGGGCAATCAAAGTCTTGGTTACAAATAGAAGAGCTATACAACAACAACTGATCATCCTTTTACCAAAAAAAAAAAAAAACAACTGATCATCCAAAAGAAGAGAGCTAACGAGATAGATTTTAGATCATAACAATATTATGACAAAATAGCTACTAATTTTGTGACATCACAATTAAATCATAGTGTCGTCTCTAAGATGTCACTAAGATATCACACATTTGTGACTAATAAATTTTTGTCTCAAAATTTCATTATGTGATAATAATTCTGTTTAGGCATGGCCGTTCGAATATACACTTCAGTATAGTTTGACAAGAAGAATAAAGATTTAGAATAACAAAATATAGTAGTTTTTCCTAATTACCCAAAGCCATAAAGTCATGTAAATTGATTAATATTCAAATCTTTTCAGATCCTTAGTTGAATACACTTCTTCTACAATAGAAACTCAGGGAAAAACAATTTTGTTGAACAAAATTATAGTCAAAGTCTTGTTATGAAACAACCAAAATAGGTCAAAATTCATTCTATGGTAAAATAATTTCGTTGAACAATGTATTTTTTTTGTCATCAAAAGACAGACTCTCTATCAGAAACCAAGTTTCGATCCTAAGACATGTGGGTTGTGGGTCCACCACGCTTCCGCTGCGCCACTCTGATTTTGTTCGATGAACAATGTATTATATGGTAAATAATAATTTCGTTGAACAATTTTTACGTTCAATTTTATATCGAAAACTCAGATAATATGCGTTCCAATCGTTTTGAACACAAATTAATGTTTTATTAGGTAGTATCCCATGTTGTGTGCAGAGTGAAATTGTTTATTAGATTATTTATTGTATGATGTACTAAAGAATTTGTTGTATAGCTTTTTCTAGGGATTGTCATTCATATATATGTTCGGATTCAGTCAATCTATTTGGATTTCGGATTTTTAGAGTTAAAAATTTAAATCATATTTGGATATTTACAAATTTTGGTTTGGATTTGGTTCGAATCATTGCGGGTTCGGTTCGGATTTGAGTTCAGATACTCATTCTAATTATTTATTTTTAACAAAAATCTAAATATACTTAAATGTTCAATATCTGAAAATAAAATAATATAAAACATAAAAAATTGAATAATGTAAGATTAAATATTTAAATTTACATAAAAATTAATTCACATTAAATATTTGGATGGAGAACATATAAATATTTTCAGTATTTTGAATATTTTCTATTATTTTTAGGTATTTACTTGTGACTATGTTGATAATTTTTAGATATTTTCATATTTTTGAATATTTAGTAGATATAAAATTTAAAATAATTAACATATTTAAGTATATAATTGTGATTTAGATATTTTTGGTATCTAAAATATTTTAGTCTGGATTAGATTCGGGGATGTTTATCTGTACATTAAACTTTTGAATTCATCTGATTACGTAATCGGTTTTAGTTTGTGTTTAGTATTACTTTCAAATCTAGTTCGGTTCGGTTCTTCGGATCTAGATATTTTACCTAGAATTATTTTCTTCTACTAATATAAAGCAAAATAAAATAAATGTAAAACAAATATTCTCGGCTTATTTAACATACATAGTTATTAGACCATTCTTTAAGAATACCAATAAAAATGGTTGAGCTTCGTGTCAATATTGTTGGGCATGTTGCATAATTGACGTAATCTATAACCAATAACATGTATTTTCTTATAAAAAATATTGGTAAATATAATAAAAACACAATACAGTCTAGTGAAAAGAGTTAGAGTTGCGTGGAAATAATGTGATTTTTTCACTCGGCACTTGAATTCTGATTTTCAATCGATTTCACGACTTTTATTTTCTTCTAAAGTTTTTCTGATTTTCGTTTTTTTCTAACAATTTGATTATGTTTCTAATTCTTGGTCTGATATGAAAACTCCATAAAGAAAAACTAAATTTGGCTAAACTAAAGATCTGACTTTGTATGTGGTGTTTTTTTTACCTCATTTTCCTTAATTCATAACAAATCATAATTATTTATTATCTTCTTGTTCAGAAGCCTCAATCATGGCTAAGTTAGGAAAAATATGTAACTTTCAATTTTTAAAAACATTCTCATTCCAATATTGTTTTTGTTGCTAAGAAAAGAGGATTCAATGTAAATTCTCAACTCAACTGTCAATAAACAAAATAATATAGCGCTTATCATTAGATGTTAGCCTTAGATGTTGTGTTGAGTATGACGGAGTTACATTTATCTCACGAAATCTAAATAAACACTTATCATTAGATGTTATGTTATGCCTTGTCAGTTTTATCATTAGATAATGCTGATTAGTTTTATCGAATCAAACAGTGATTCACGCTCGGTTTTGCTTCTCGTAAATCACCCATAGCTAACTTGGCACCCACAATTAACAATAGCTGTATTTAAAATACGTCTTAACAATTCGAAATCATCAATCATTCAATCATTCGTAGCTAAGTGTTCTTCAACAGACCAGACCCATAACCCATTGTTTTGTTTTCACAAGTAGTAGTACATGCTAACAACATGATAAAACATAGATTTAAAGAGAGGATAGATTTAAAGAGAGATGAGAGCAAAGGTAAACTAATCAAGGTGTCCAAGGTGCTGGTGGCGGAGGTGCGACCGGGAACAAAGGAGGTATCGCAGAGAAGATACCGTTTTTGTCTAAATTGTCTTTTTGTCCTGATAAGGCAACTAGAGCAGCAATGAGACCCGCATTGCCCGTCAGTGTCGGCTCTGTATAGTTTGAGTTCGTACGAACATCATGAAA
Organism: Brassica napus; assembly: GCF_020379485.1. Lineage (NCBI taxonomy): Eukaryota > Viridiplantae > Streptophyta > Magnoliopsida > Brassicales > Brassicaceae > Brassica > Brassica napus. The sequence continues at coordinate 2,205,218 of NC_063441.1, read as the reverse complement.
CCCATCATGTCCGTCCGGTCCAGCGACCATTGCTCCTTCAATCACATTTGGGTTTTCCTTTGAGCTTTCTCTCCATTTCCATCCTCCTTTGCAACTCTCTTTCCGGTTCTTTGGAATTGAAGCTCCTCTGTGGTGTACACGTTTTGGGTACCTCTCTCCAAAGCCCACAACATAGCTCATGTTTTGTGGGTTTTTACCGAGTATGTAATCAATCTGCATGAAACAAAAAAAAGAGATAAACAAAATACTTGTTCATATAAAGATCATTTACTCTGTTTTTGCTCTGTTTTGTTTGTTGAAGGGATGCTTACTTGTGATCTCGAGAAGTCGCGTAGTACATAAGTTAAGTAGAAATTAGGCCCACATGACCATCCAGGAGTATCAGATGCATCTAAATAATCACTATATAATGCTGCTAGGAAAGCCGCATTTGCAGCATACTGGAGAGGCTGTGGATCTCCATGGTTTAGCTGAATCAAACCTCCTATAGATATGGCAGAAAAGATATCTCAAAAAAGGTTATACATACTCTTGAGAAAATATAGAATATAAAGGCAAAATCGCAGACAACTATTTATTCACCTTTGGTTCTATTAAACTTGTTGAAAGAAGGCAAGTAAGAGCACATAACATTTCCGATTTGATTATAAAATTTTCTCAACACTTCTTCAGATGGATATCCAGGGCTCAAAAACAGCCTCAACCGGGTCAATAGCAACTAACAGTTGATAATAAGAATAAATATTCAGAAAGGGTAAACATCAGTTCTGAAAAAACAGACCTAGTTAAGGTCTTATAGAGTAACGTACCTGAGCCCCGGCGAGCTTTGTGTTCCAACTAAACACACCAGAGTCACGAGAGAAAACACCTGAAGGATCGGCCAAGGCAAGAGTGGTTACCCGATCAAGAAAACTTACATCTCCAGTAGCATAATAGAGCCAAACCCCACCCCATAAAAGCTCATCCCAGGACGAGCTTGTGTCTGTATTCATAGATGACTCTGCATACTTATATAGAATCCTGGCACCGTGAATAAGCTTTTGGGAATACACTACGTTTTTACTGAAAACGATGGATGCTGAGGCAAGTGCAGCCGCCATTTCTGCAGCAAGATCAGGGCATTCACTGAAACAGATATCTGCATGTCTTTGGTAATCAATGTCCTCAGGGCGGATCCAGCAGTAACGTTCAGTTCCTTCATGTCCGACCTGTTTAAAGGGAAAAAAAACTTGTAACAAATCATAAAATGCACGTAATTATGCAAAGTTGTATTGGAAGGAGTAAGAATCTTTTTTTTTTAAACCTGGAACACCATATCATGGATTGTATCAGCACTACTGTCGAAAGTGTTGAGGAAGTAGTCAGTTCCCCATTTGATAATTCCTTCAACATGGATGAGTTCGCCAAGCTGTTGGTACTTGGAATGATATTCGATGACACTCCAGCTCAACATGGTCATTGCAAAAGACATTTTGAAGTTCGATTTGATAGCATTACCACCATCGTAATAACCTCCAGACAGGTGTGGGTAGCTGCTCCCTGGATACTTCCCATCTTGAATACACGAATCCCCTCTCCACGTAACGTTGTTTTCTTCAGGCAAGCGCCCAGCTAAACAACAAAGCAGAGCATGTAAGATTATAGTACAAGACTATTAATTAATAATAAACTAAGTGTTTGTTTTCACTTACAACGCTGGCTGTTGAAAAACTTGAGCCCAGTGTGAAGCGCAATGCTGTAGGTTTCAGGCGGTTGTTGTTGGTAGTGGTCGAGATGTGTGAGAGCTCTGATCGTCATCATCGTAAACGCAATAACCACAAGTACGCCGATGAAGGCAAGAGTCCATATATATGTCTTCTTCTTCTGGACATATGTCTTCATCGTGAGCGTAGTAGATTGCAATAGCCAGCTCCTCTGCATCTCTTCCGAAGGATTTGCAAGAGCCGTCCAGTCCATCTCTTGCATTTCCAGCTCCCTTCTCATCTTTTATCTGATGCAAACAAAAGGTAAGAGAGAGTTCTGAAAATTGCAACACTAAAAATTTAAGGGATCGTCTACGATTGTCAGAATCGAGAGTTTTCGTGTGAAACAAGAAATTATATGTTGCGGTAACATGTTTTGAACCATAACCATACACATGTATGAAACTAACATAAAACTTAAAAATAAAGATTTTGCAACTCGTTATAAGATTTTGGCAAACAGAGGAAAAGTTATTTTTGTGTACAACTTTATTGAAATAGTATCATCGAATTGAATTATATATTGATACCAATGTGATGAATACAAGAGTGATCTCTTAATTGCATTTTGAAGAGCTGTGGACTCGAGCGTCTGAAGAGATAACACGTCATAAGAAGTTGTTCTTGTTGTGCTTTAGGCAAGTTGCCGCCGGGTGAACAAGAATTGAAAAAAAAATATGACAATCAAATGTTACTTTTGAGAGGCTAACAAAGTGTAATGTTAAAAGGTTCAACTTCTTAATTATTGATGATCGCAATTCGCAGAGAAGTAAGTGATAAAGTCATTTCAGGGTTTTGAAATTACACGTTACTGGAAAAAAGGCTTACGGTCGAGCTGATAAAAGTGTAAACTAACTGTGGATTTTGTTTTTGAAGAATGGTGGAAAATGTTGATAATGGTGGAAAATGTTGATGAGTGCAGAAATCAAACCTGTTTGTGAGTGCAGAAATTAAAGTTGTGGCTGTTCAAACCGACGATGGCTATCAGGAAATGTTCTTCGTTCTAGTCAGAGAAGTTTTTCTCCAGTAATATGGAGTTCTGATGTCAAGAAAATACTAAAACATCATAATATTAAGCTTTTGGAAATAAACTTTCTTCTAAAAGTATATATATCATCAATTTTACTTTAAAGTTTGTTTAACTTTAAATTTGAGGTGTGTGGGCGCTCTTCTCAGTAACAAAACTTTATATTAACTTTAAAGCAAATTATTTAAATTGTAATCTTTAATACTGATCAAAATCGATTAAAATCATTAAGAATTTCAAATAATACTCATAAATTTAAAGACTAAACCGTATTGATTAATAAAATCTAACATTAATAATCAATAATTAAAAAAAAAATATGAGTAAGAGTTTTAGTGTTCACAATTGACAAAACAAGAATATGGAATTTGAATACTAATATGGTGCATTGCGGGAGATTCTTGCTTCAGATGCTTCCTTGTTTTGCATTTCTTTTTTTCTCTAACCTTTTAAATAATTAGATAATGTTTTTCTATTTACGGAGTCTCTCCATTATTATAGTTATATTCTCCACTGTATATGTGGTTTGCAAGGTAAGTAAATAATGGATCATAGTGGATCCCAACTCTTTCAAAATAATGAACAAGCCTTTAAGAATTCTTCATCAGTTATAAATCATTTCCCTAATCCACCAAAGTCACAAAGTCATGTAAATCATAGTAATTTGCAAAAAATTTAATAAAAATCATAGAAATTTTCCCTAATTCACCAAAGTTATAAAGTTTAATTCATTAACTAGATTATGACTCGCGCTTAAAAGCGCGATAATATTCGTTAACAGAATTTTTATTTTTTATAAGTAATGTTTAATATTTTAGTGTATTTTAAAACTATAAAATTATATTATTTTATATCTTATATTAAATAGAAAAATTATCTAAAATATTATTTAATTTTGTTTTTAATTATTTTATCCATTTCATAGTTTTAATAAAATATCTATATTTGTTTTGATTAAATTTATGATATATACTTATTTGATAAGTTTTAAATTATAAAACTTATTTGATGTAAATTTATTGACTCTAATATTTTATTTGTATAAAACTATTTGATGTCATCCTACACCAAGCATAATCTCACATATATAGTTATATGTTTTTAAGAATATGTTCTCGTATATTAATTTAATTAATTTCATATTAAATGATTTTGTATTATTTAAACCCACAAAAATAGTTATACTTATTTTTCAAAAAAAATTATAAATGATATGAAGCGTTAAAATAAAAAAAATCAAAGAAGATAAAAAAACTTATTAAAAAATGTAGAACCTAATGTTTTATATTGTTTAGACACATGATTAGTTATTGCGTTGTTTGGAAACATATTTAGTAGTATAATGTTATTTTTTATAATTAGAGGAGTGAATTTAACTATATAATAAAATGTTATATTAATTTGTTTTTAAAGTTGGGTACATGAGAATGATCTATATTATTAAAACGAAATACCTTTTGGTGCTGTTTGGAAACATGGATAACAATATAAAAAAATTGTGTTAAGAACATGGATAGTAGTATAAATGACAACTGTTTGGAAACGTAGATAACAATATTTTTAATACTTCCTTTTATTTACACATTTAGCCATTGCATTTACAATAAATTAAATACTTCATTTTTGTATTTTTTTATTTATAGATTTTGCCACTACATTTAAAATCAATAGATTTTGTCACTACATTTAAAATCAATTTAAATTAATTAATTACAATTATATAGTTTATCTAACCAAATCGATATTCGTATATTGCCATTATTAATATTGTATGAATATTAACTAAATTGCATGTATTAAAGGGAGATAACCTTTTCCTATATACACCTCCAATATCCTCTAAAATATATGCTAATCAATTTAAATATTTGTTATAATTTTTTGTGCAGGATATGTGTGTTTCTTACGAAAGCCATCTTTAGTTATTATCAAACATCTATATTATCAAACATCTATATTATTATGTACAAATAAAAAAATTATTATCAAACATCTATATTATAAAATAATATATTCTACTCTATATGTAAATGACAAAACAAAAAAAATGTACATAGAATTTTTTATATAAAATAAACAGTTTATAAACTTATGTTGAACACAAATTAAATCAAACACCCGCGCGGAAGCGCCGATCAAGTTCTAGTTATGTTTTAATATTAAAGATATTCAATTCTTCTAGATCCTTAAGTGAATACACGTCATCTAGAATGGAAACTAAGGGAATCGGAGGCTATGAGAAAGTCCAGTTTGATGGTGCTTCTATATTCTCGAAGGCTTCGGAGGAATCCTCGAGTTGGCTCACCCTCCAGTTGATGCCTCAAGAGGCGGTATGCTCTATCATCCCTTCGGTAAAGCATTGGCAAAAACCCCCAATTAACTTTGTCAAATGTAATATGGCGACCTCTTGGATGAAGGGTAATGAGAACTTTGGTGCTACTTGGTTGGTGCGTGACTCACAAGGTATACCTGTTTTCCATAGTAGACGGGCATTTGCACCTAGGGGAGCCTCAATGGAAGCTGAGTTGATGTCTATTAGATGGGTTCTTGAAGCTATGCATGACTTGCGTATTCGGAAAATCATAGTGGAAACTTCTTCTGATACACTATGGGAAGCAATCACCTGTCCTCACAATTTTCCTCATCTGACAGTCGAGCTCTCGAGGATTATTCGAGCCCTGTACCAGTTTGATCAGTGTCATATTGAGTTGGTTTCTGCGGGGACTAATGATATAGCAGTTGAGATCGCTACAAGTGTTACAAAAGACCGACGCTATCAATCTTATATTGCGAATGGTGGTCCGGGTTGGCTGTCCTCATCTATCAGAGATTCAGAGCCCAGATGGGAGGTGGTGGTCAGAACACGTAATTTCCCTCTATCATCACCGTGATATACTGAAGTGATAGAGGGTGACTATCTTTATCTGTTCTTCTCCTGAAGTTCAATGTTTTCGCATCTACTGATGCTCTCTCTCTTTTTCTATCTTTTCCTTTTGGTTTTCTTTATCCTTTACTTGTTTGGTAGCTACTTTACAAGACTTTGTCTTACCATTCTTGAATGAAAGTATTCATTGACAAAAAAAAAAAGAATGGAAACTAAGGCAATAATAAATTTTCTGGATTCACATTCAAAGTCTTAGAAAACCAACTACAGTAGAAACTTTATAAATTAATACTCGTTAAATTAATAAACACGGTAAATTAATAAATTCTTTTGGTCTCAAGTTGGACCAATATAAAATATGACATTATTCGATAAAATTATATGAATAATATTTAGAAAAATCCTAACTAAATATATGGCCTCATCAAAATCATAAATTAATAATTGGATATATAAAAATTTTATATACACATAAATAGAATATTTTATCGTTTATTAATCTTCAAAATGAATTGTACCTCTAATTTTTATTTTGTATTTCAATATTTTGGTGTTAATTTATCAAATTACATATAAAAACTCATTTATATATATATTTCCATATGTATTCAACATACATAAAAGGTATCAAATAATCTCACAAAATAGATGAAATTCAAATTTAGAAAGTTTTAACTAATTTAGAATTGTATGATATAAAACATTCTTTCCTTATTGTGAATAAAAAGTATGTTTGAAAATATAAATCTAAATATGGATTTAAATTAATAACTACATAAATTAATAGATTATCATGGTCCCAACATTATTAATTTATAAAGTTTTTACTGTATACGAAAAAATTATTTTGTATACAACAGACACACAAAAGCGAACAAACATACAAAAAAAAATATAAATGGTAAATAATAATTTCGTTGAATAAATTTACGTGCTTTTTTCAAATATGACTCAAAACAAAATGTTAAACATAAAACTAAGCCATGATTTTTTTTTGGAACTTTCATTTGTTCTATTCACCTAAAAAGTTCGGATTATTCACAAAAATTCCATTTTTTTCTTTTTTTCTCGAAAATGAGTATTTTACTCTATCATCTTCATCTTCATCAAGTATTTACAATATTGTCACTGCCATCAATACACCAACCCACCACGAACAACCAATTTGATGCTCCTAATGCACCAAAGTTTAATTTTTACTCTTCATATCTTATTACTTATGCACACAAACTACATCTCTTTCATTGTCTCTCTATATTCATTAAAAAAAACCAAGATTTTGATTCTAAACTTTGTAATGTTCAAACTCATGATTCTTTGTCATTAACAAGTGGGTCTGTTTCGTGGTGAAGTTATGTGTGATAGGTGAAGCTAATCAACTTATCTTACTGGTTGAAAGTATGAAATTGATTTTTTTTCAGATTTGTTTATCAAAAGACTTGTGTGTAAGTCTTATGGCCGTAGAGAACTTATATAGAAGTTTTCTGGTCAATGTAGAGGTTAGTTTTGCAACTGACTTTATGTGTGCTTTTAGAGACGACTTATGTGGAAGTCTTCCAACTTTTCTTTGTTAGCAAAAAAATCTCGATAATACCTAGAGAAGACTTCCTCGTAAGTAGTCTAGGATAAACAAGTTAGTTTTAAAATTAACCGGATTGTGTCAGAAGTTTGACTTTCTCTAGAAGACTTACACGGAAGTCTTCCACCGGTAAACTTCCATGTAAGTCTTCCGAACTCTCGGTGGAAGTCTTCTCACTGTCAGTAAAAGTCGTCTCGGGTTACTTTTGTAATTGAAAAATAAAACTTAAATATTTAATTTTAATTAGACGACTTCCATATAAGTCTTCGGAAAACGACTTACACGGAAGTCTTCCAGAATTTTAAGCAATTTAAATTCTCATTTTAAGATTATTTAACATAAATTTCAGTTTCCATTCAATAAATCAAAGGTATAAAGTTATTAGAATTTATAAAATATTTTAATTATTGTAATATGTGTTCATAAGCGTCCAAAAATGTATCAACTACTTATGCATGTAACTTCTTATTGATTATCCTTTTATTTTATAATATTTTTATAAACATCAACATACAATTTGATAAATATTATGAAAACACATGCACATTTAAACGATAAATAAATTGATTTGACTGAATTATAATAAAAATAATTATACTTCATTTTGAATTTGAAAGAATATATGTAACTCAATATACTCACAACATGAGTGACTCGACTAATCCAACTTATATTTAAAATCATAGATTTAACTACGATAAGAATATACAATTTTATAAGAAGAGTAATTTATTTTATAAATATAAATAACAGGACAATTCAAAACATATTAAAATGAAAATAAAATATTAACCAACTGTTATAATTTAGTTCTTTTGTAAAATTTATATATATATATATATATATATATATATATATATATGCATGAGACTTTAGAATATTATCATTTTATTAATTTATGTAATTTGGAATCATACATTTTAGTTTACTTTGTATTTCACTCTAAGCACAATATATCTTAAGTTATACATAATTTTCATAAAATATATTTATATATCTAAGTCAACAACCACCTAAATGCAAATAAGAAATTAATCAAAATTTTAATATATTTAGAATAAAAAAATATTACAGTTAAATTTTGAGATGCAATCCAATTTACCCAAATGATAACTAAATCAACTGTAAAAATAACAAAACCGATTATATATAACATATATAATATTATGTATATAATTAAAATATTATAATATTATTAATATAAATGATGCATATAAATTATAAATTAATTTAAATTAAAAGTTAAGTAGCAATTAATTATTATTATAATATATTTACTTTGAAATCACCTAAGTGATGTTTGATGTGTTACAAAAAAAGAGAGACGGATCCGAGTTTGAAGACCAAATTGGGTTTTGGGTCAGACATTGGTTTGTTCCTCGTGTCTCTTTACGTAACCCTAAACGAAACGAAACCAAGGCGGAGAGAGCAATGCTCTGCTAGAGATCCAAATCCGAAGAGAGAGAGAGAGAGAGAGAGAGAGGCCAAAATCATCATGGATTTAGATCAGTGGATATCCAAGGTCAAAGACGGCCAACATCTCTCCGAAGACGAGCTTCACCTCCTCTGCGAATACGTACCTTCCTACCCTCCCCCTTGGAATCTTCTGCGATTATAGACTTCTCAACGGTTGATTTGGTAACGTTTATATGGTGGTGGTGTTTAACAGGTGAAAGAGATTCTGATTGAGGAATCAAACGTACAACCTGTCAACAGTCCTGTCACCGTCTGTGGTGATATCCATGGCCAGTTTCACGATCTTATGAAGCTTTTCCAGACCGGTGGTCATGTTCCCGACACTAACTACATTTTTATGGTAATGAACTTACTGCTCTTCTTCTTGTTTTATTTTTTTTGGGGGCACATCAATCAGTATGATGTTGAATACTTAGGAGGTTTCTATTTGCTTTTCTCAGGGAGATTTCGTTGACAGAGGTTACAACAGTCTTGAGGTTTTCACTATTCTTTTGCTTCTCAAATCAAGGTATGCTTTTTTTGAAACTCTTTTAATAAGCTCATGTTTTCTGTCTCACTGTATATGTCATAGTTCTCGTGAGAATGCTCTTTAAGCTGTTAAACACACTGCTCCGTTGAGCTCTTTAATGTTGCAGATATCCAGCCCATATCACACTTTTGCGTGGGAATCATGAAAGCAGACAGCTTACTCAGGTATGTTTTATTCTGTTTCCCTGATGTTTATTGTTGCAATGCTCTTCACGCAGTTCCTAGGAGATAAGTTAGTTTTGAATTTAATTGGATCCGAAAGTTATATATGTACATGTGGTAATGTCATGCCAGACGTAGACATGGATGTTAACTAATATGCGTTTTAGGAAAATTTTGCAATGCTTTAGTAACATGATCCTTTGCACCCATGAGTTTTCTTGTTGGAAGTTCTTGATGTATGTCTATTCCTACTCAATATCTCATAATTTTTGTCAATGAAGAAGATTGTATGATATTTTGTTGTATTCTGAACACTTTTTGTGGTAAATCTTCAATATGATTAAGCTGAGGAGTATACCTATTCCAGTATCTGGTGACAGTTATGATTATATATTCTTACATTAGTGACAAGTCTTGGGATGTTTGTAATCAAATAATCCAAGACAACCACTGTAAGTGTAAATATGAAATGATGCTGTTTTGCATACTTTCTTCCTGCTCGCTGTTCTCGTTTAATTGTTCTTGTTTAGTTTTTTGCTACGCTTTGTTTGTGTTCCTGCAGGTTCATTTTTGATAAAGTTGTTGTCTTAAACTATATTTGCTAGGTCTATGGTTTCTATGACGAATGCCAAAGGAAGTACGGTAATGCTAATGCTTGGAGATACTGCACGGATGTGTTTGACTATCTTACTCTTTCCGCTATTATAGATGGCACTGTAAGTATTTTCCTCATGATCTTTGGCATTGTATTATGATGTATTTTCTCTTAGACTTATATGAATGTACAAGTTGTATATTATATTTAAAAAGTATTGCTTCCTCGGTGTAGGTTCTATGTGTTCATGGTGGCCTTTCACCAGATGTACGGACAATTGACCAGGTCAAAAAGTGCTGCTTTTTCTATTAATCGTTTTCTTGTTTTCACCCTGAATGATTAGAATCTCATACTTCAGATCTTATTTTGTCCTCTAGATAAGATTGATTGATCGAAATTGCGAAATCCCGCATGAAGGACCATTCTGTGATCTTATGTGGAGCGATCCTGAAGATATTGAAACATGGGCTGTTAGTCCACGTGGCGCTGGTTGGCTTTTCGGATCCAGGGTTACCACTGAGGTATGTTTGTTTCTTGTTGTTGAAAATTTGAATTAATCTGTATAAGAAACACTTCTTTAACTTTGGCTTTTGTGTGCAGTTTAACCATATAAACAATCTTGAGCTAGTATGCCGCGCACATCAGCTTGTCCAAGAAGGTCTCAAGTACATGTTCCAAGACAAAGGACTTGTAACTGTAAGTGTAGTGCTTCTTATGATTCATTCTGACTACTTTGAAGTATAATAAGCTGCTTGGTGATGTTTCTTCCCTTTAATTTTTGTGTGTAAAGGTGTGGTCTGCACCTAACTACTGCTACCGCTGTGGGAATGTGGCTTCTATGTTGAGTTTCAACGACAACATGGCAAGTCATTTGTTTCCTCTTTTTCTACTGATATCCCATTATCTCGTGTCTCATGTTCTTACACCTATCTTCTAAACAAGAGGGGTCTCAGTTTACGCGTAACCCTTTTGTATCTATTAAGTTGCTCCTTTTGGTGCTTGTCTCTCTAACCCAAACATGAACGAACTTCTTGTTTATGGAAGTTAGACAGGTAGTTCTTGTGAGATTGTTAGAACTATATTTTTGACTTTTATATATATGTGAAATGACCTAGTTGGTTTGTAGAATCTCTGTGCCTTGTTCTTCTGTAGAACTATTCTGGAAAGTGTTTAGGATCTGATCCAGTCCTCACTGACGGTTATGCTTTTATTACCAGGAAAGGGACGTGAAGTTCTTCACGGAGACAGAAGAGAACAATCAAATGAGAGGGCCAAGAACAGGTGTTCCTTACTTCCTGTGATGATCCTACAATGTTAGTCGCATATTGTTCTGACGAAGTTAGCGCCATTACCGTTGGCTTATGTTCTTGCAAGGTATATCTTCTGATGTTGTGTTTACACTTCCATTGTTTTTACGTCTTCTTTTGGAAACAAACACATTTTCTTGTGGAAGTGATCGTCACTTTAGCAATTCTAGTGGTTTTGATGCAGTTTTTTTAACTTTGGTCTCTGACTCTGGACGTTGTTATACATGTGTTCTGTATGTAAGACCAATCTTCTCATCCATCCCCTCTTTGTTTTGTTCGGTTAAGTTTCGGTTATTGCTGGATTGATTAAATCATGAAGCCGTCAAAGTTCAGTAATAAATAATTCACCAAACGAAATGTATAACTAGTACTAGTAATGCTGGATTTGGGTCGGGTAGTTCAGTAGCCCTCAGGTTTATTTGCATTGGATACTTTATTATTTTGTCTAACAAACTGAAGATCCTCCAGATCCATATCTGAATGTATTTGACAAATATCTAAATTATTCGAATATATTCAAATGATCAAAAAATTAATTTAGTTAGTAATTGTTATTATAAATTTTTGAATTATCAGTATAATTGATTTTATGTATGTATAAATATTTAATATTTATAGATGTCTATAATATTTTTTGTTTAGACTGTTTTGACTGGTGACCATTCTGAAAAGAAGAGCAACGAATAAGAAATGAACGTAAAAAAATAAAATTGCAGGAATAAAAATGAATGGTTGTTCAATTTCATATTTAACAAGAAATAATTTTATTTTTTATTTCTGTAAAAAAAAAGAAGAATGGTAGGAAATGAGAAGGAAATATTATTCCTTGTGAATAATAATTTTTTTTAGAAATGTTAGGGAATGCATTATTCCTCGTCGTTCCTTGGACACCATTCGCAGATTTTGTTATTTGGATATACAGACCCACGATTGTTGTGTAGGTTGTAGAGGCTTTATAATTTTGTAAATTTTCATCAAAACCAAATTTTGTCAATCAATTTTTTAAAACCTTGGAAATCTTCAATTTAAAAACTATTTTTGAAATTTTTTTTTTGTTGTTCACCTTTTTTTAAACTACTTTTAGAAAACTTTATAAGTTTTTCCTTCACCACTTCTTATAAAGTTGTCATGATTCACATTCTTTTTTTGTCCATTTCAACCCAAATAAAATAGACAACACTTGAATTATAGCAAAATGATTATCTTCTATATAATTTGAAAGGGAGAGAGTATATAGGAAACAAAAACCATCTAATGAAACCCAGACGTTCAAACATAATAAAAGCCCAAGATTAACAAAACCAAACATAAAATTGGAAGAAAAAAAGATAAAGAAAATAGATAACTGAGTCGTAAACGAAGCCGGTGCGGACATGAATGGTGAGAATCTTCGAGCCATAGAGGAGATAAGATGATTAGTTTTGTCTTTCTTTTTTCTCTGTTCAAACATGATATAACTTAATGACCTGATCAATGCTGGCACGACATATAGGACATTTCTTGTTTTTGATCTCTTTCAAGCAAGAAACGCATCCAGCAACATGTCCGCATGGCACACATGCTGCTTCCGATGACGCATCCTCACAAATCACACACACTCCAGATCCTTCACCACTTCCTTTACTCTCATAGTCTGCACTCGAGAATGATGGATAGTGAACAGAACCGTCTTCTGTTTCCACCGTTACGGCTCTCGGTAGAGGAACTGATGGCGTAAGCTCATTGGAAATGATATTTTCAGTTGTTTTCAGAAAAATTGGAGGATTCATTGGCTGTATAAATTTTCAATTATTATCAAACGAGTCAGAGAGAAATACAAGTAGGAAATATCTTGACTTCCTAAGTTGTATCATTATGGCAAAACATACCTGTGGAGTTCCTTTACATGCCTCACAAAACGAGTTCAGCTGTTTTATGTCGCCCTTGGTTGCTGCTGCCAGCTTAAGTCGCATTTCTAAAAAAAAAATTGAGGTAAAAACGGAAAAATATAAATAATCAATACTATTAAAAGGGAATGAGTCTAAAAAAATCTACCTATGAAAGTTGTTTGGACTCTTTCATTTAACTCATTATTTTTTGGTCTTACCTTAAATTTAGACTAACAATATGTTACCATATATTTCTCTAACAATAATTTATTTAATTCTTTTATTTATTTAAATCTCACTCCTAAATCATAATCATTACTATTACTATATTTACCATTTTGATTTTTAATCGTAAAAGCATTGAAACTAATGATTTATATTATCACTTTTATCATATAATATATGATTTAAAGCAAGATAAATTACAAGACATATATGTGTACATTCTAACTTCCTCTTTCGTTTATAATAAAGTAATCATATCATATATAAACTTTCTCACTAAAATCTCATATCATATACTAAACTTTCAATCGTCTATAGTTTGATAATATTTTCATATTTAAAAATAATTTTTCAGAATATTCATGTTACCTTCACAAAAATGAAGAAATTCATTGGTTCTATTATAGCTAACCCGACTTCACTATATCAGTATTGATTATTCAAGATTTTGAAAATTATTGGTTAAGATATTATATTTTTATATACTTTTCACTTAAAACAAATAAATACTATTAAAAGGGAAATAGTTTTAAAAAATCTAATATAAGAAGTTGTTGGAGTTATGTATAACTATTTATTATTTTTCTGATAATACATTAATCATTCTAAACATATAATATTTTAAATATTTTTAACAGATCTTAATATTATTTCTTATGATACCTTTACTCAGAAAAATATTTTATCAACCATGTTTTTGTATAATAACGTTAAAAATCTATATCAAAAGGTTGTTGGACCTGATATGGACGTAATAGGTCCACATCTGTTCGGGTATTTAGGATCCTAAAAGAATTTGAAATATCTAAAAAATCTGAAAAATATCTGAAACACGAAAAGTATTTGAAACTCCAAACAAATACCAAAAAAATTCAAATACCTAAAAATTTAAATTCTTATTCAAAATCTGACACATGAACTGAAAAATACTCAAAAGTTTATCCAAATACGCAATTTTTTTTAATTTAAAAAATTTACCTGAAATCAAAACTCTAATCGTAAACCAAAAACTTAAAAACAATATCCTTAATACCGAAAACATATTCAAAATGTCCAAATATACCTAATAAACACATATTTATGATCGGGTCTAGGGTAGGATCCAGACTCAAACAAAGACCTGCGGATCCAAAAAACTCAATAGATTATCTTCTCTGGACCTGAACTAAACCTATAATTTTGGGTCGGTTCAGTTGTTTTTTTTTATCCGGATATAATTCTCATGTCGAAAAAAACTTACGTAAAAGTGTACATATAAAATCTCAAATAAACTAATTTTTAGATTATATAGCTGTTAAAAATTATATTTTTCGATATAATAAGATTTTGTATTATAATATAATCCAACAACCCCGCGCTTTTCAAGCGCGGGTCAAAATCTAGTGTTTTCAATTAAAGGTCGAAGCATCAAGTAAAAAAAGAATAGCGTTCTATGGTTACTAAATGTATACTATTAAAGCAGGATCCTATTGTCATAATTACCTTAGCCTGCCATTTTCTTTACTAACATTGCATGTTTCATTAAGGACAATCAAGTAATATTAATAACACATCTATATTGGGCTATTATTTTTGGATCCAGCCCACATCAAATCTCTCTGGGGCCATTTGGGCCTATTAAAAAATCAGATTCAATTCTCACTTTTTTTTTTCCTTTGGGCCATTGAGTCCAAGTTCAAATAATTTTTTTTCAACTATTCTTAATTATTTTTTTTTTTCTTTTCTTAATATAATTTAAGCATTCATAAAAATAATTGAATTTTTTTATTGAAAAGTATAAATCTTTATTAAAAGTATATAATTTTTTTAATTAAAATATTAACCACATAGTAAAATTAATTTATCAGAGTTATACCAACTTAATTCATTAAAAAAATAAAGTTTAATTTTTTAAACATAAATAATCATTTAAAATGAAATAAGATAAATAAAGATAAAAATTTTAAGTCTTTTATAAAATAAAGCACAAATATATGAAAATGTGACATTGACTAAATATTTGTCAATTGAAAAAAAACAAAAATAAATCTGCGCTTGAAAGCGCGGGTCAAAATCTAGTATTTTTAAAGCAAAAATAGGGAATAAAAAACTATATACACTTACGCCCAGGGGCGGAGGTAGAGAGGGGAGTGTGGGGTCAGGTGACCCCACTAAAATTGGAGGAAAAATTTTTTTTGGTGTATTTTTTTGGAAACTACTGTAATATTTAGTTAATATATAGTATTTGACCCCACTAATTTTTGTATAAATTTTTATATGTCCTTTTAATTTTGTAAAAAAAAAATATCTTTATATAATAATAATATATAAATATTAAATTTATATATTATGACCCCAGTCAAAAATATTTCTGGCTCCGCCACTGCTTACGCCTATCGACTTGAGCCCAACTCCTAGCGTGAGAAATGTATCCCCTTTTTCTCTGCTTCTTGAGCCTTGAGGAGTTACAAACAATCATCACTGAAGCATCAGACTGATCTGATTTCGGCTCCTTCAAGTTTGCTTTCCACAAAGGCATCACCATCCTGGGTTGTGCATCCTAGTTATATACACATCATAACAGTTTCATAAGTATAATGGGTGGTGGATCTTCTCAATAGCTACTTTCTTACATTTTACTGTTGGTTTTTTTAATCTTGGCCTAAGTGGTCTCTTAGGTTCGAGATTTAACCTATCATGAAGTATGTTTCATGCAAACTTTATCTTATTATAAGACTTCTTAGTCTATCATGTATTTATTTATGTTTTTAATTTGAAAGCCTTAAGTAAAAAACAAATAGTTTCACAAGTATAGTAATATCAAAACTTGGAAACACATCCTAGTTTCATAAGAGAAAGGATTATATTTAGTACCTGAAGACTAGCATACACAACTAACTCCAACTTCAAAGGGTTTCGAGAATCAGTTGGTACGATAACAACCCATCTGCAAAAACACAAGTCCTAAAGCAGATTCATATTCATGTGCAACAGTAAGAAAGACAAGAAACAAATAAAAAAGAAGGATACTCACACTTTTCTTGAAAGAAGCTGATCAGGAGAACAT
Organism: Brassica napus; assembly: GCF_020379485.1. Taxonomy (NCBI): domain Eukaryota; kingdom Viridiplantae; phylum Streptophyta; class Magnoliopsida; order Brassicales; family Brassicaceae; genus Brassica; species Brassica napus. Next base: position 2,188,779 of record NC_063441.1, on the reverse strand, counting down.
AATTCAAGAAAGCTGGGGCCATAAGAGCACTTGCAACGGGGGATGACACAGGGTCCTTAAGCCCGGTCCGTTGCAAAAATCTGATTTTTTAATTAATAAAAACCCAGCCCATTTGACGGATTGATCCGTAAATAGCATCTCGACGGACCCGGTCCGTGGGCGACGTGGCGGACAGAGATTGGACGGAGGAGCGTTTGTGTTTGGTATTGGCGAAAAAAAAACCTCATTTCGACGAAAGCAAAGAAAAAAAAAACCTCTCAACTCTCCAGGGCGATTTGTCGGATCCCACCGTCGCGATTCAACTCCGTCTGATCGTCAAGGTAAGTAGAAGCGTTTTCTTTTCTAAATCTCTCCTGTGGTTGTTTCCATTTATATTCAATAGATTTGGGATCGTTTCGTATCAAAATTAGGGTTCGAAAAAAATCTGGGATTTGGGGATTTTTTATATTAGGGTTTGAAAACCCTTTTGGGTCTCGATCGCTTTTGGGATTTGAAAACCCTTTTGGGTCTCGTTCGATTTAGGGATTTTAAAACCCTTTTCGGGTCTCGATCGATTTAGGGATTTAAACATTGTGCATTTTTTCCATTCGATTTAGGGTTGCGACTCTATTTAGTGTTGATATGTTCGTCTTTCTTATTGTTTTTGAAAATTAATGCTAATTTTTGTGTTTTGCTTGTCTGTTTCTTTGCAGGTTAACGAAAATGGGAAGGTATAGCTATAGCCAGCCGTCCTCATCATCAGCGTCCGTCGACATCACCTCACTTCTCGAAGCTGAAGCTCAGGGTTACGCCGATGAAGCTCAGAGTAGCTTCGATAATGGAGAGCCGTTTCAGAACCAACCTCAACCTGAGGGGGATGATGGCATCCCGACGATCTGCTACTGTGGGAGTGAGCCGGTTGTTGCTACAGCCTACACGGAAAAAGATCCAGGCCGTAGGTATTTCACCTGCAACAATGTCGTTGATGGAGCCACTCACATCTGGAAGTGGTGGGATGACGCGGTCATGGAGGAGATGAGGGACTTTCAGACGGAGATAAGACGGCTTAAGGAAGCAGTTGCAGAGAGAGAGCAGAAGCTGCTGCTGCTAGAGAAGACTCTGTACGACGCAGGAAAGGATACCACAGGAGTTAAGCTAATGGTGTGCCTGCTAGTGGTCATAGGTTTGGTAATCTTGGTTCTACATGGTAAGTTCTCGACTTATTTGGAATGCATTTTCAGTTTATGCGTTTGTATTAAAACATTTGACTGCCTAATGTTACTTGTTTGCAGGAGTAGCTTCAAAGGCTTCAATGGGGAGTGTTCTATCACCTGTCCAATGGCGAAAAAAGTAAAGGTACTCTGCTTTTCTTTTCTATCCCCTTGACAATGTATATTCCGTAAAAAAAAATAGCGTTAGAAATACGTGGTTCTTGCCAAACTTCGGATTTTATTTTCTTTTAACGTGTTTTTAGTGGAGAAAAGATATGAATAGCGGAAGGAATATACTCATTTCAGAGCTAATGCTAACTAGAAAAGATTTAAAAGTAGAAAAATTCTAAATATTTATAAGTAGAAAAGATTTAAAAGTAGAAATAATCTAAATATTTTAACTAGAAAAGATTTAAAAGTAGAAATAATCTAAATATTTTAACTAGAAAAGATTTAAAAGTAGAAATAATCTAAATATTTTTAAGTAGAAAAGATTTAAAAGTAGAAATAATCTAAATATTTTTAACTTATAGTAGAAATAATTTAAATAATCTAAATAATCTAAAGTAGAAAAATTCTAAATATAAGAAATCTTCTAAGCAACTTATTATTTATCCACCAGGATAAGCAATGTCGTCATCTTCATCTGATGAAAATGATGAAACCGAGGAGAGATTGGATGATATTATAGAAGATTTCATTGACGAAATTTACGACGATATAGTGGAGGCCGAACCCATACCGCAAAGAACCCGTAGCTATACTGAACGACACCGCGAAGGAGGACACCACCAGCTAACCAATGACTATTTCAACGACGACCATTCGACATATTCGATACAAACTTTCAGACGCCGATTCCGCATGAATAAGGGATTATTCATGCGTATTGTCGATGGCCTTGAACAATTCTTTCCATTCTTTCAGCAAAGAAAAGATGCAACGGGGAGGTGGGGTCTTACTGCACTACAAAAATGTACGGCAGCAATTCGTCTACTTGCTTATGGAAATTCGGCTGACACGGTTGACGAATATCTCCGACTTGGTGAGAGCACTGCACTTTCTTGTTTACATCATTTCACTGATGGGATAATACAGTTATTCGGAGATGAGTATCTCCGACCACCCACAGCAGAGGATCTTCAACGACTACTCGATATGGGAGAGAAACGAGGGTTTCCTGGGATGGTCGGGAGCATTGACTGTATGCACTGGGAGTGGAAAAATTGTCCAACCGCTTGGAAAGGACAGTACGCCCGTGGCCACGGAAAACCGACTATTGTCCTAGAGGCCGTAGCTTCACAAGATCTTTGGATTTGGCACGCATTTTTTGGTCTTCCAGGTACCTTAAATGATCTAAATGTCCTCGATCGATCTCCTGTGTTTGATGACCTTTTAGAAGGTCGAGCTCCCAGGGTGAGGTACATGGTCAACAACCACATGTATAAGTTGGCATATTACCTCACAGATGGTATATATCCAAAATGGTCAACATTTATCCAAACTATCGCACTCCCTCAAACTCCTAAACAACAGTTATTTGCTCAAGTTCAAGAATCAGTCCGAAAAGATGTCGAACGGGCTTTTGGAGTATTGCAAGCTCGGTTTGCGATTGTGAAAAACCCGGTTCGTACAATGGCCAAAGAGAAGATAGGGAAGATAATGAGAACATGTATCATACTACACAATATGATTGTTGAAGATGAACGAGATGGTTATTCAATGCGGTACGATATTTCAGAATTTGAAGAAGGAGAATCTTCCAGAACTTCGGAGGTCCTAAACGCAAACCCTACATTAAACGAAATCCCGACAATTCTCAATAATATATTTCCCAACCGAAATGATCTTCGTGATAGGCAAACTCATGAACGATTGAAGAATGATTTGATCGAAAACATTTGGAATAAATTTGGCGATGAAGATTAATAATTAGTATCTTTATATTTAAACCTTGTATCTCTTAATCCTTGTATCTTTGAATTGAATCCTTGTACCTTTTATTTTAATTATGCAATAAATTTTCAATTTCAATTTTTTTTTTTAAAAAAATAATATTTTAATGTTAAGGATTCCGTCTTCGGGATCACCATTGGACGAGCTTTTTGGACTCGAGTCCTTCACTGTTCAAAAAAAAAAAAAAGCAACAAAATTAATAATAAACAATTCCCAAGGATCCCAATGTGGGGATGACCATTGCAAGTGCTCTAAAGTTCACGCATCCAGCCAGAGAACAAGCAGATGCGACTCTGCATAATCAAACAGTTTAAAAAGCGTATTAAATCATAAAACGTCTCATGCTGTTTACTCCTTTATTATAGAAATAGGTGTTATTAGCATACCTCGATGGCGCGTACAGTATCGCTGTAACCTTTAGCCCTAGCAACCTTAAGAGTTTCTGCTACATCATATAGCTCTGTTTCTGCACAAGCCAAGATTAATGGCGTTCTTCCTTCTTTATCAGCCCACTACATCCAAAACGCACAGTTGCAACTGATAAAAACGAAATCTTACAATTATAAAGATGTGAAGATGGGACTAGAAAGAAGAAAAACCTCGAGTCCTGCCCCTTCATGGCAATGGGATTTGATACTTTCGACATCGTTGTGATTCACTTTTTGAAATAGCATCTCGTCTTTAAGCTGTTGTTGCCCCATTTTACTAAAAAATTTGGTTTTATCACGATGATTAAACAATTAAAAAAAGGGGATATATATATAGAAGAATTCTTTAAGAAAAAAGAAGAATATATATAATAATATAATATACAAGGAAACTACTAAGAAAATAAAAAGTACTTTCCTCACTAAAAATAAATGATTTTCTCTTTTTTTTCTTTTCTTTCTAAATGATGAAGTGTCCGAGAAAATAAAGAATTTGACTTTTAATTTAGTTGTCCGCATAAAAAATAGTATCTAAAAATAAAAATTAATTACTAATTATATATATATATAATATTAAATAATTATGGAAAGGTCGTTGAGGAAGATGTTGACGGGACTAAAATACATTGATCAAAACAAGTTAATGCCTTAATGGTGATATTTGTTATTCAAGTTTCATCGGGCCAGATGATTATTGTTCCCAACGATGACCAGGTAGTTATCAGTCTCGTCAATTATATTTCAAGTTTGGTTCAAATTCAACAAATGCAGGCAAAAGAAAAAGGTGATTAGTCCATTTCTCGTCGTTTCTGTTTTAATTTTTTTGTTTGTTCAGAAGTTAAATATTTATGTTTAAGTATATATAGTCAAATTTAGTTTTTTTAGTTCTGAACTTCTGATACTAGAATTTGGTACTTTTATTTAAATTCATGGTTTTTTTTTTTTTTTTTTTTTTTTTTTTTTTAAATTCATGGTTTATGATTTCTTTGCACTTTGTATGTATATAAGTATCAAAAGAAAGAAACATAAGTAGTCAAAAACATATATATATTTTTTAAGTAAAAAAAAGAAAGCTAAGAAGGTTCGTGGAAATATCATGACTACTTAGCAAAGACGTGTCTGACAATTTCAAAAGTTGACTTGGGACACAGAGCAAGGCCAAAATATCATGACTTCTTCTTAGCAACGAAGTGTAGTTCAAACCACTTGGAGTTGAATGGTCAGAGGAGACCAAAAGTCTTTATAATTCACATATTTGGTGAGAATTTGTTTCTACCAAATAAAAGTGGATTAAATGCTGAAATGTCTTTTAAATTCAATAATTATATTTTATTTGAATCTAAATAATTAATGGAATATGATCGGTTAATTTTGACATAAGCAGGGCTGGACAAAAAATCCGGATCCAAAGAACATAACCCAACCCGATCCAAAAAACTAGTACCAAACTCAAACCAAAATTGATTAAATATCCGAATGGATCTAAAATTGTGGTATTTAAAAAACTGAAACCGAATCCGATCCGAACCGAAATATTTTGGGTACCCGAATGTATCCGAAATAGATTTATAAACCTATATATTAATTATTTTTTAGATTTAATGTATATTAAAAAAATCAAAAATATATTTGATACTTTTAACTTATCCAAAATACTTGAAAATATATACAAATAATCAAAAGTAAATGTCTAAAATAGTTAAAGTATACTCAAAATACCAAAAATACTTAAAATATTTATTTGTTCTCTATCCAAATATTCAAACCAAACCAATTTATATGTTAAGTTTAGGTATTTTGATATATGTTATTCAAATTTATATATAATATATTATTTTGTTTATAGATTTTCAGTAATTTAAAATATATAATAAATTTTAAAAATTTTAAAATAATTTAAATGAGTTATCCGAACCCGAACCGAACCCGCAAAGATCCGAACCGAATCCGACCTGAAATTTAGAAATACCCAAATGAAACTGAAATATTTGACCAGGAAAACCTGAAACCCAAATAGACCCGGACCGAATCCAAACCTGAATAGGTACCCGAACGCCTACCCCTAGACAAAAGTACGAAAATAAACAAAATTTTAGGCCAACCATTCACAACATAGTACTCGTTAATCAGTTTTTCATCTAATTACCTTCATTTGTGACGTGCACCACGACTGAAGCTTTATCCCAAAAATTCCTTCGACTGAATTCTCAAAATGTTTCTACTTTTATAAGCATTCAGATTTTTTTTACACTATTATTTTGAAGCAGTTTGGAGTTTTGTTAAGATCTGGTTATTTTATTGATGTTTTGATTTGAGTTTATAAAAAAAGAGTTCAACAAAATACCTTTTATAAACACTTTGATTTGTGTTTTTCTTTGTTGGTCATATATTTCTCGAAATACAATGGAACGATAGCAGGGTTCATATATTTCGAGAAATGTATGAGAATAAAATGGAAAAAATAAATTGGCGTACTGATCCTTTAAAAAAAGTGAGTAAAACGCGAATTAGAAATGAATTTCGAACAGCAACTGGTCAAAATTCAAAATGGCTTCCATTAAAAAAAAGTTTTATTCTATAAAAAACTGTACGACATTTATTGCCGATTGGGTTGTATGACTGGAGTTTCATTTCACGAGACCACAAAAGCTATTCAAATGGATGATGAATGGTTGAATGATCGTATTCAGGTAATCTTTGAACATCATATCCATCTGCTTTTTTTTATTAGAAAAGTATAACAATTTTTTTTTTCAATTGAGGAAATACATGATGCTTCGAAGCTCCGGGCACACCCCCTCACTGATCTCGCCAAATTGGATCAACTTTTTGTAGGCAAACATATTTCAACCGATGATGGATACTATCCAGGTTCTAGAGTGGATCAGAATAGGGAGTCTGAGACAGTTACCGAGAATGAATACGACACTGTGAATCTAGAAGATGATTTTGATGTGCCTTAGAGAAACCAAAACGAAACACCATCTTCCTACAACCAGCATTCCAAACAGGTGTACGGAAACACTTCGCATAGTTCATCTTCAGCACGTAAACAAGGAACAACAAATGTTTCATATGACTTCGTGACAAATGAAGCTTACATGAAACAAATAAAACTTTATGAACGAGTCCAAGATAACAAGCTTGAACGTGCAATTGTCTCATTAACACTCCCTGGTCTTCAATATGAGTCATTGTTATATTGGGGACCAGTGACTGTGCTTCAATGTAATGTGACACATGCATGTGTTTATCTTACACTACCCGACGATGATGATAGAACTAAATATTTCGAAAGAATAACATGAATCAGTCAAGAAGTTGAATAAGAAAATTCAAAACTGAATAATTTTATTTTGTCTGATTTTAATTCATGTTTGATTTTCAATAATCATTTCTTGTTTTATGTTTCTTATTTATCAAATAATATTTATTTATTTTAATAAATTACTTTTTTTTGTTAGAAAGAAGCATTTTATCGAATGCTTGAAGATGATGAAACAAAAGATGGAAGCACTAAGTTTGGAGAATCCTTCATCGATCCTTATTCTGTGAGTATAGAAAGGCAACGAATGAACCTAGATTCAGAAAGCGGTCGAAGATATGTGTACAAATTACTTCATGGCCACAATGTACAATGCTATAACATAATTCGAATGTATCCACGGGTATACATTCAGTTATATGAAAAGCTTAAGGAGAATTATCAGTTGAAGGAGACTGATAACGTAGGCATCGAGAAAAGTGTTGCAATATTCCTTAATATATGTGCTCAAAATGTAACTCAGAGGTATATGTTGGGAAGATATTCGGTCACTCGCAGGAAATTCCATGAAGTGTTGAGTGTTCTCGAAAAAATGGCGGTTCATTTGCTTAGACCTGGTCTATATGAGCTCAGGCAACCTCATCCTAGGTTACAATCCAATAAAATTATTGGCTTACTTTAAAAGATTTATTGATGCAATAGATTGAACACATGTTTATGTCACTAAGATTCAGAAAAATATTTGAATTGAAAAAGTGATACTAGTATGAATGTTTTAGTTGTATGCAATATGGACATGTTGTTTACATATGCATAAATAGGTATTCCGGGATCAACTCATGATGCAAAAATTTTAGTACTAGCAATGAAGGGGCCTCATCAATTTCCGACTGCACCTATTGGAACATATTATTTGGGAGATTATGGTTATCCTATTCGATCTGGATTTCTTACTTTGTATAGAGGGTAAATATATCATTCTAACCAATACGGTGGAGTTACTCTGCCCATTAGTTACAAAGAAATGTTTAACAAACGACATTCTTCGCTATGCTATGTTATTGAAAAGAATTTTGATGTGTGGAAAAGAAAATGACAAGTTTTAAGAAAGAAACATAGGTACAATATCTATGTTTAAAAAGAGTGGTTGCAGCTTCAATGAGGCTGCATAAGTTTATTAGGCTATCAAATTTATGAGATGTTGATTTAGATTCGGATTATACAACTGATAACATCCTAACAACGAAAATATTTTACCAACAAGATATTAAGAAATCTATATATCCGAAAATCCTAACTAACAGCATTGTTTTGGGATTGTTTGGTTTTGTTCAAATTAATGAAATGATACGCATCCTAGAATCTAGTGTAACCGTATTTGGGCATATCTATCTAACAACTCGTCGCGTGTCTTGCGCTCGCTATATAAAATCACCACGTTTCCTTTTAACTTCCACTTTCTAGCAACCTCGTCGTCGTCTTCTCCCCTTCCCTCGTCACACTGAAAATCGGAGCTTCATCATCATGGCGTGAGACATGGCGGGAACGAGATCCCCTCCTGTTGCGAAGAAAGTGGAGCACGCGATGCATATGTTCAGTGACGTTAGGGTTGACAATTACTACTGGCTCCGCGACGATTCTCGTTGCGATCCCGACATGCTCTCTTACCTCCGTGCAGAAAACGAATACGCTGATTCCGTCATGTCTGGTGAGTGAGGGTTCTTAGTGATTAGGGTTTAATCGCTCTTCGTGTATTGACTGTGGAAGCTGTTTCAGTGACTAAGCAATTTAAAAAATGAGATTATTGATTAAACTATCAAATAATTTCATATAACTGGATCAAAATATTTGAATAGTTGATTTATTAATTAATATTAATGTCCAAAATTTGTGTGGGATGCCAAGTTGGATCTATCTGCTGCACGACACTTTGGTCTTGATCACCAACAAAAAAAAGCAATCTATTTGCATATCTGGAGAAAGTGTCTATCTATAAACTATCTCCTTAATGATCAGTCTGGTACTTTTCATAGATTAGGAATTTACTTCATAAAAATTTGTTAATTTTAAATTTAATATAGCTAAATAATACTTTTATATATACATATTGTATTTTGGATTTTTGGTATCTTTTCTCTTAAAAGATATTATTTTCTTGAATTCTAGCCATGTTTCATTTTTTCGGGTTTGGTTGATGTTTATGCCTAGTGTTGACTGTGGAAGCTGTTTTCAGGGACTAAGCAATTTGAGAATCAGCTGTTTGCTGAGATCAGAGGAAGGATCAAAGAAGATGACATATCTGCACCTCTACGCAAGGGTCCTTACTACTATTACAAGAAGAATCTTCTAGGCAAAGAATATGTTCAGCACTGTAGGCGTTTGATCGCTGACAACAAAGCCGAGCCTTCTGTGCACGATACCATGCCAACTGGGCCCGATGCTCCTCCTGAGCATATCATATTGGATGAGAATATCAAGGCCCAAGAGCATGGCTACTACAGAATTGGTACCTTCAAGGTTTGAACTTTTGCTATCCCTTTCAAGAGTTCTGTTTCAAACCTGCTCTTTGTTAACTTTTTTTTTTGATTCTGTCTTCAGGTTAGTCCTGATCATAAATTGGTGGCGTATGCAGAGGACATAAAAGGTGATGAGATATATGCCGTTCATGTCATTGACTCTGAGTCCCTGAAACCAGTAGGGCAGCCGCTTAAAGGAGTAACTTGTTATCTTCAATGGGCTGGTAATGATGCTTTGGTCTACGTAACTATGGATGAAATCTTGCGGCCTGACAAGGTTTACATCTGTTTTTAAATTATATTTTGATTAATTAAGTATTGATATTAGTTCAAATTATGACATTTGTATGGTTACTATGTTCGGCAGTCAAACTTTGTGGCTTTCGTGTTTCTTTGTTACAGGCTTGGTTGCATAAGTTGGGGACAGAACAAAGCAGTGATGTATGTCTTTACCACGAGAAGGATGATATGTTTTCTCTTGATCTCTACGCCTCTGAGAGCCATAAGTATATATTTGTTGCATCCGAAAGCAAGACCACAAGATTTGTCTTCTCGCTTGATGTGTCCAAGCCTCAGGATGGACTCAGAGTGCTGACACCTCGTGTAGATGGCATCGATTCATCTGTTAGTCATCGAGGGAACCACTTTTTCATACAGAGACGAAGCAGTGAATTTTACAACTCTGAAGTGGTCGCCTGCTTAGTTGATGACCCATCTAAGACAACACTTCTGATTCCACACAGAGAAAGGTAAAACATTCTTGTCAGAATCTATTTACCCTTTGTCAGTGTCCTTATCCATAGGAAGTTTTTTTAGTCTCATTTATATTTTTTTATGATGCATTATTCACTTTATTCCATTGCTATATTGAGTTTTATAATGCTAATTGAGTTTTACGATGCATTATTCACTTGAAGTTAAGCTCACCTTGGATCATATAGTTAATTATTATAATGTATTTTTTATATGGACAGTGTAAAGATTCAGGAAATTCAGCTCTTTAGAGATCATCTAGCAGTATTCGAGCGTGAACAGGGACTTCAGAAGATAACGGTTCATAGGCTTCCTGCTGAGGGACAGCCTCTGAACAGTCTCCAAGCTGGTCGTAGTGTTAGCTTTGTTGATCCGGTCTATAAAGTGGACTCAACAGAGTCTGAATTTTCGTCCAGTGTTTTAAGGTTCTGCTACAGCTCGTTGAAGACGCCTCCTTCGGTGTATGACTATGACATGGATAGTGGAACTTCTGTTATCAAGAAGATAGACACAGTAAGTAAACCACTTTTTTTTCTTTTGCTTTTACAGTTTTTTTTGTTTTTTTTCAGTATACAAGCTTGCCTTATCTTTAAACGTGGTCATGGCTTGATATTTATTATAACCTCCTGCAGGTATTGGGAGGTTTTGATGCGTCAAACTATGTGACAGAGAGGAAGTGGGTCAGTGCAGCTGACGGAACTCAAATTCCAATGTCTATTGTTTATAACAAAAACCTTGCAAAGCTCGATGGGTCTGATCCGTGTATGCTGTATGGATATGGCTCATATGAGGTACTTTGAGCTGAAGCTTTTATGGTCCTTTCACTAATATTTTTATGGTGCTAATCTATTGATTACTCTCATCGTTACAGATCTCTGTGGATCCGTATTTCAAGACATCAAGGCTATCCCTCTTAGATCGTGGTTTTATCTACGTAATCGCACATGTTCGTGGGGGTGGTGAAATGGGGAGACAGTGGTACGAGAACGGGAAGCTGTTGAAGAAGAAAAACACGTTCACTGATTTTATCGCTTGTGCTGAGTCTTTAGTAGAGCTTAAGTATTGCTCGAAGGAGAAACTGTGTGTGGAAGGAAGAAGTGCTGGTGGTTTGCTGATGGGTGCTGTTCTTAACATGAGGCCTGACTTGTTTAAGGTGGTTGTCGCTGGAGTTCCTTTTGTAGACGCTTTGACAACAATGCTGGACCCAACTATTCCGCTTACGACATCAGAATGGGAGGTGGGGTTTGATGCTTGTTTAATGCCTTCGAACATAGTTTCTTTCTTACATGTGTTATGGTTGGTTTCTTATATTTGTAGGAATGGGGTGACCCTAGGAAGGAAGAATATTACTTCTATATGAAGTCGTATTCCCCTGTTGACAATGTGAGTATATTGTCTCTTTTAGGTATTATCTACAATACATGACATACAGAAGGTCTCTGCTGCTGATGCATTTATTCCAATATAACAGGTTACGGCGCAGAATTATCCAAATATTCTTGTTACTGCTGGGTTAAATGGTAAGCATTCAACTGTATTTATACAGTTTGGACTCAAATTTGTTTCTGAATACGGTTAAAACAGGCATGATTATTATAGTTTCTGACTTGTTGATGTTTTTTAAACTGGTTGTGGCAATAGATCCAAGGGTAATGTACTCTGAACCGGCCAAGTTCGTGGCGAAACTGAGAGAAATGAAGACTGACAACAACTTGCTTTTGTTCAAATGTGAGCTTGGCGCTGGACATTTCTCCAAATCTGGCAGGTACTAGAACGAACGTAGTGCATTTGTCTCTCAACAGTACAAACACACATCCTTTTGTACTGGACTCTAATTATGTTCAAACTAACGAAGGTTGGTTTTTGGTATGTTTGATACTGAGGTGCAGATTTGAGAAGCTTCAGGAAGATGCGTTTAAGTTTGCGTTCATGATGAAAGTTTTGGACATGATTCCTGAGTATTCGCAAGAAAGACTCTAATAGTTTATGCTTCTTTTATTTGGTCTTTTGTTAATGCTCTGATTCCTTCAAGACAGTTTATGCGTTTGCTCTCTAATAATGAGAGAGACCATGTTTAAAAAAAGTTCCTACCGTTATCTATCTTTTGAAATTAAAGGTTATTTTATTCTTAAATGGTTTGATTGATTCACAGTATTGAATCACTGCTGATGCACAAAATTTAAATTGGTTGTAATTTTAACTCCAATAAAACGACAAAATGACATCATTCCACTAAAGTTAATGTTTTATTATAACAAGTATATTTTATTATATACTAAATGAAAGCTCAATAAACAAAAACACAGTCTCATAGTTTATAAACACGAAGGCTAATAAACATTGACAAAACACACCAAATGTCAAATTTGATAAACATATGAATTTATAACATAATGAGTATAAAAAATTAATTTATTGAATTATCAAAATTTAAAAATATATGATTATGAAGAACAGACATCCGCGCGGACGCGCGGATCAAAAGCAGTTTAGTAATATAATTAATTTAATCCGCGATCCTACTATTTTATCATAACACAATTAAAATATGAAAAACTATCTTTTATTATATATCATTTACTAATACAATTAAACTAATCTTAATAATTAGATCAAATTTATATATAAAACAAATATATAGTATTATTTTGTATTTGTCTTTTTATTTTAACAAAACTAAATGTTATTTTATCTTAATTTTCAGTTAGTAATGTTATTGAACAAACATTATCATTTAAATCATACTGTAACAAAATAAATATCTTGTTCATTTGTTTTGAAACATATCTTAGGCATTTGATATTTTTCCTTTTAGTAAGATACAATTTTAGTTTGTGTTTATATATTTGATATATAAGTGTAAGGGAAATTGCCAAAACGAAACAAAAATTAGGATGGTTGTCCCTTTAGCATAATACCATCACTAAGCTGTCTCTATAGTATAATATTTTTATAATTTCAAAACTAACCTTTTATTAATTAAATTAAACACAAATTAAAACCATTTCTAAAAAGTTTAATGAAAAAAGATAAAAATAAAATATTTTAGAAAGGCAAAAGAAATGTAAAAACAACTAAAAAAAGAAACGAAAGACACGAAACCAAATATCCCGTAAACCTAATCTTCTTCCATATCAAAATCCTCCACAATCATTCTTTTAAAATCCTCTAAGGTAGAACTTGATTCAATAACAGTAGCCTACCCCTTTTGTCACCAGCCAAAAAATCCATCTCGTGGTTGCACCAAATCCTCAAACACCACATATTGTATAGATCTGCATCATAGAACAAGAGTTTGTAAAAATCACAAGACAAACTATGGAGAAATCATAGATTGATGAAGAAGAAAATGCAAAATCGTTTTTATATATATTTTGGCAAAGCAACTCGATCAAAACACGTTTTAGGAAGTTGGAATATTTTTAGAATATTTTCTTAATTGAAACTTCCATAATTTTCGAAAACATGTTTTCTTATCCGTAGAAGGCACAATCTACAATGAGTAGAACCATGACAAAATCTTGAATGCAATTTCTACTTCTACAATGAGTAGAACCATGACAAAATGTTGAATGCAATTTCTACCTCAGGTAGACGTACGTGTTGTATTTAGATTTCACATTCCAAAAATTTTAGAATACTTCGTAAAAGTATAAATTGTATTCGAGAGAAAATAGTAGAATTAACATTTGCATATTTATAATTTTAATTAAAAGTAGATTGTTCGTTTTTAAAAAAAAAGTAGATGGACTAGTTTATTCTGGAATTCGTATTCTACTAACCTATTTTTTATAGAAGACGAATTCTATTTTTTAGTAGAACGTAATTTAAAAATTTTATTTATAAACTTTTTAAACAAAAAAATATGTGTTTGTGTACATGGATGTTTTATTAATTGTTTATATTTTTATATTTTTAATAATTGTTTTGATTCTTAAAACTATTTATTTCATTAAGTTTCAGAAATCGAAAGGGTAAAATGGAGACATAATGGACAAAATTGGTTTTATACCAAAAGGACAATCATCCTAAGTTTTTGTTCCATTTTGACGATTTTCCCTAAGTATATTTAGAGAGTGAAAGATGGATCTTTCGTAACTGTATGGGTTTCCAGCCATCGAAGAAAAAAAAGGAGATTTTTTTTGTTTGTACACGCCACCGGGACTAGGATTTGTTTTCTAATAGTTGTTCTTTTCTTTGTTTTCTAGTATTATGTTTGTTCTTTTTCTAAGTTTTTTAGAGATATATTCGTTTTCTTTCGATCTTCATTGTTAACCTTTTCGAGGGAATTTATTCCGGAATAGCTTTAACCAAAGAAAAAGATCTAACTTCATATGAAGAATTTTTATCGTGTAGGCAATGAAGATGATTGCAGACTGTTGTGATATGGGAATGCACTTAAATTGTTAAAAAGCACTGAACAAGATCATTCTAATATCATTGTATTGGCAATATCAAACCAAATTTTGGTATGGACGTCTATCATTAATTTCTCTTGTAGTCGTATTTGTCATATCATATTTTACAGCGGATTAGATTATTTTTCAAGAGTTTGTTTTCTTTTTGATGCAATGTATAATATCAATTTGTATGTTTCTTTGATTGACGATATTGAATAATAAATTTTAGACGAACAAAATTACAAGAAAATGAAAGATGAGAAAAAATTCATAAATTTTAAGAAATAAAATTGAAGTGTCATTTTTTGGTGTTTCAATTGATGATGTGGCTTAATGAGAGATAAAATTCTATTTTATATATAGAGAGATTTTCAAATTTCTATGCATCAATACTATTAAATGAGAAGGAGTCCTAAAAAATCTACTTAAAACAAGTCAGAGTTGGACCATTTCATTTAACTAGAATTCCTATTATTTCTCATACTACTAACTTCATTATTCTTCATTAAAGGCAAATCTATATATATAAAAATATGTTCGCCTTCCTCCTGTGATGCCACGTCATCAAGTCGTGTGTTATGGAGTGACACGTGTTCCATTTTATATTTGGGGCCAAATAAAACAAAAATTTGTCAGCGGTAATTGAACCTAGCACCTCCAGCACTGAAAATTTCTCTTAGAACCAATAGGCTAAAGTCACTTTTTATAAATATGTGGCCGCGAAAATACTTATTATCGTGTTGGCTGGAAGTCCATGCTTCTTCTGCTTGTGGTCAGGGCCGGCACTGAACGGACGTCAAGATAAAGATTGTGAAGTTAAAAACTTTGCTCCAAACAGTTTTGCAATGTTTCCAGCATTTATAACTTGATGCATATAATATATATCAAAATATATTTGTTGTACACGCTTTTATTAGTTTTGCTTTTAAAAGAAGGTATTTGCAGTTATAAATGTTTTGTGCCAGTGAAGTAATGATTGAAAAGCCTCTATACATATGTCATTTTAAAATAACACCCAACTTTTATATATAGTCAATACATATAGAGATGGCAATTCAGGGGCTTGCCCGCGGGTCTGGCCCGGAAATGCCCATTGCGGAGCGGGATTGGGTAAAGATATTATGGCCCGTTTAGTTGCGGGTCTTGCGGGACAGGACCGCGATGGTACTGGGCCGAAGCGGGACGGGCCAAAGCGGGATGCGGGGAAACATTGAGGCCCGCTACAGTTTTCTCGTTTGTCTCTTTGGTGATTTACCGATAATAGAGCTAAACGGTGAACAGGTGATGACGATAGCGATTCTTGCTCTCTGTGTTTCTTCTTCTTCGATCGAGTGATCGACGACGACAAAGCATCTTCTTCTTCTCCTCTGTACAGTAGATCGACTTGCATGTCCAGAGTTATTTAGCTCGTGCCTCTCT
Organism: Brassica napus; assembly: GCF_020379485.1. Classification (NCBI taxonomy): domain Eukaryota; kingdom Viridiplantae; phylum Streptophyta; class Magnoliopsida; order Brassicales; family Brassicaceae; genus Brassica; species Brassica napus. Next base: position 2,172,852 of record NC_063441.1, on the reverse strand, counting down.
GTTTACACGATTTTAGATTTCTGTTCGTCCTTTCAAAGGTAAGTAGTAATCTTCTTCCTTGTTCTGTCTCTATCCCTGTGAATGTGTTCTGTGAATCTTCTTAGTTAGATTATGTCTCTCTGCGAAAGTATTTTTTCCTAACAGTGTAATTATATATATATATATTGTGTTGTTATGTTATGTTTTGTTTATGTATTAGATGGCTTGGTTGTATAAGCGTTGTTCTCTTTTTGTTCTGCTTACTCTCGGTTGCTAGTTATTAATTAAAAAATTCAACACAACTTTACTCTTGGTTGTTTCTGTATTGTTCTGTTTTTGTTTCGGTATTGATATATATATATATATATATATTGTGTCGTTCTTCTTTTGTTTCTGTATTAGATGGCTTTGTTGTTTTTTAAGTATTGTTCTGTTTTTGATTCTTGTTGATAACACGGTTCAAGCACTCTTGTTATCTTGTTTGATAACAGACTGGTCTTCTTTTTTATTAAATATCGCTTACACTTGTTTTGTTTTTCACGCATGATCATGAATTCATGAGTCGATACTTGTTTGATGGAGTGATGTTGGACAAGGAGAGGAGAGACTGATATTATTCCCTTCTGCCTTCGGGTTGCTTCAGGACTTGAGGTAAGACTTTGTTCCAACGTTTAATAGGTAGTATTGTGGTTTGAATTCCCTTTAGTAACCAATGCTTGTAACAAACGTGTAATGCTTGTAGCTTGATGATTTTCACCAACTTGATAATATATCTCTAATGCTTAACTCTTCTTCTTACAGGTGTCACTGTCTATTTTGATTAATATATGCTGAATTATAAGTGCTTATAACAAACGTAACCTATGTTTATAACTTGATGGTTCTGAAAAACTTGATAATGTAACAATTGACTGTTCGGGATAGATTTACGTTTTCCCGGTCTTAACTCTCGTCCCTCTTTCTTGCAGGTGACACAGGTCCCAAGCCTTGATGAAGATTGCTGGCCCGCGGGCCGACCCGCATACCCGCTGCTATAGGGCGGGTCGGGATTGGTCATAGGTTTCAGAGACCGCAGCCCGCCGCGGTACGACCCGCAGAGACTCGAATGAAACTGAGCCCGCGACGGGGCGGGTCATTTGGTTGCGGGAGAGCCCAAATGCCATCACTAGATACATATGTCCATGTTATATACTAGACTAAATATTTTCTCTTTTAAAAATATAGAAAACAGTTTTTTTAGTCTACAAGCAAATGTTGTAGAGCAAGTATGCATTATACAAAATAATATATATTTAAAATCCATACGCAAAAACATAAAGTTGATATAGGCCTCTTTCTGACTCATGCACACTCCACTATGAATAAGAATTAAAAAAAAAACAGTATTGTCATCAAACTTTATCACAAATCCACATTTGTACATCTATAATTTTGAGTTTGACAATTAGTTAATTTGATACAATACCAAAGCAAGAATAATCGAAAAATAACTATAACACCGCATACTAATAAGTAACACATAACAAATAACCAAATTCTTGAATCTTAAAACAAATTTCAACTCGAGTATTTAGTGAATATCAAATTAACTAATATCCCGCCCGTAAGGCGGGCCGACCCTAGTTAGTCATAAACAATGGTACTAACCTAATTCTCTACATATACGTTTACTATATATATATTATTCCATCATAATTATTTTGTGTTATTATTAAATAATGTCCACTCTATATTTATATATATGGTTACTTGTGATTTATTTAATAGTTAATACCTTCGGAGACTATAAACAGAATACAATATCCATTGTAAATTTTTTTTATCTTTTACAGAGATCAACCATTATTTTATACCAACCTTATTAACTAAACTGATTTCATTAACCACGTTATATATACTAGAGCCGATGTCCGCGCTTCGCGCGGATTACATATGTAATTAAAATAATATTTTATTAAAATTTGGAGTTTTAGTTTTTGAAAATGTGAGTTAAATTTTTTTTTTGGATGTGAAGACGTAGAAACAAAATAGTTTGATAGTAGAAATAAGTAATTGTCCAAAGGGAATAGAATTCGGTAGATAACAAAAAAGAATTAAAATAAGATAAGATGTAGACAATGTCTGTGAAGTATATTATGAATGATTTTGTAGAGCGGCCACTTTCTATTGCGGGCGGACCTATAGATAAAAACAATTTTGTTAGTACATCTTAATTATTGAGTTTGAAGAGTTTCGGGTGGGCAGACTTACTGGTAGTTTGCATCTTATGGTATAGAAAGTTGTTTAAGATTTCGGGAAGTCTGCTCTGGGTGATCATCGGATCGTGATTCTGGAGGAGAGAGAAAGGAATTTAGTATTTTTGTATAAAGTTGTATATTGGGTTGCAAATAATATTAGATTACCTGGTAGGTGCGATAGACCGTTGTATATTTCTTTGTGGACAATGTTTTTAACCCTTCCTATCTTTTGATCCTTTCCTTATATAATTTTGAGGCCTGACTTGGTAGTAACTCGGGAAAGACCAACATAGAGCTGTTCATGGGTGAAAACGGGCTGTGGCAAATACAGTACGACACCTTTCAAACTCTGACCCTGACTTTTGTTAATTGTCATTGCGTAACATAGCCTGATTGGAAATTGCCGCAGATGGAGCTGTTCGGGAATAAGTAGAATAAGTAAATGAAATTATTTTGTTGGAGCAAGTAGTCGAGACATGTCTCTATTATATTTGGGCTTTTAATAATTGAAAAATATAGAACATTGCTGGATTAAGTGATTTAATTTTGTGTATACCTTTCACTTTATTCCGTACTCCTAGTGGACGTCCGCGTTTACGTTTCGTTGTGTTCGAACTTGATGACTTTGATATTGGTAAGAAAAATATTACTAATAAATTAAGTTATGATTATAACAAATAAAATTTAATAAGATGTCAAATAATTCGAGACTATGACTTTCCTTGTTTTAATATATGTGAATTTCCATAATAAGATGTCAAATGATTTAATATCAGTTTTTTTTTTGTTTTAAAATATTAAGTAAGTTTAAACATTCAATTAACATCTGAGGGTTTGGATTTTAAGATCTGAGGTACGGGTATGGATTTTACGATCTGAGGTAAAGGTATAAATAGGGATCTAGATATCATTGAGACGGAGAGGGTATGTGGAAGGTCTGTGGGGATCATGAATGGAGGATTTATGAGAGCACATTGAAGTACCATCACTCTCATCGGAGGCGTTATGGAGGATGAGTTGGAGAAGAGGAAGAGAATTGCGAAACAGAGCGAGACGCCGCTTAGGAATAGGGATGATGATTTCAGACGAAGGGCGATATAACCCGAACCGTAAGAGCGGTCTCTGGATTTGTCTGGGAGTTGGGCTTAATGAGCTGTGACACAAAATACATATGAAGAGAGGCAGGGAGATGAGGCTATGGACTGGGCCGTGATGATTTTGTTTTTTTTTTAATTTCAAGCCCACTTCGTTATGACCTGGCATATTGGTTGGTCCTGATTATTTTGCCCATGTGGATAGTCTTAGGAAGCTAGAATTTAGCTTCTTTTATATAGTGGGATGAACACTTCAACATTATCATTCACAAACTAAACAATGTTTGTCACAACTTAATATTCCAAATTGGTTGTATTATTTAATACCAAACCAATTCCTATACGAATCCATAGATATGATTATGGTCTACATAAAACCGGTTCAATATTTTCATCTGCTATATTTTTAGAAAATGGCTATTTATCTTTGGTTCTGTTAAATATTTAGTCTAACCAATTATAAATCGGTTAGTGATAACTTCTAAAAACTTTGAAAACACATTGTTATTTATTAACACTACATCGATACTTTAAAATAGGTTAGCAGTAGAACTGTGTTTTAGAACAAAATCTACTTATTTTAAAAGATAATATTATTTTGAAAATAGTTTTGATACTATGTGTTATATTAAACATAGTTATATATATATTTGAAATAAATAATTATATACATAAATTAAACTTTTGGTTATCTAAATTATTTAGCAACCAAATAAAAATATTCGGGTAATTCAAGTTTTGGGGTTATCCGGTTTATAAATAGTATTATTTTAGGATATTTGGTTATTTAAAATTGAATGTAATTAATATTTTTAAATATATAATTTTTATTTGAAAATTCAGGTACTCATTTGGTTCTCGGTTCGGTTTCAATTTTTCAGTCATAGATATATGATTTGCTCTATTATTTATGCAATTCAGTTTAATTTTGGTTTTTCAGTTTGGTACGGTTTGGTCCGTGGTTTTGAATAAATGTGCTCAAACTTAAACATTATCTTATATAAAAATTCGTTTAAAATATATTTAATTACAAAAACAAATCTGCGCTTTTCAAAATCTAGTTCAATCAATTAAAGTTTAGAATTTTTTTATTACTAGTTGAATGCTAGATAATTTATATATTTAATGATTCGTTTTGAAAAGTAAATAATTTGCTTAATTTTTGTACTTTTACTAAAATAACTTATATATTTGGAAAGAGAGATACTTATTTTATTGAATAATAAATATAAATTGCCGAAAATTGGAATTAAGGAAAAGGAAAAAGAAAAAAAGAAAAAAGAGTAAAGAAGACAGAAATATATAAAGGAAGTTTGGATAGATACGTCCCAGTGGTTTCATTCATATTCATAGGACCCTTCCGTAAACCCTAGCCTCTCCGCCAAGCTGTAGTGTTTTGTTTTGTAATAGATCGAACGTCGTCTGTATAGTGATAATCATCTCCGATGACAAACGTCGAGCTAAGAGAACGGATCCACGTTACTGAGAACGAACGGGAAGTTTTCGATCTGCTTCTCCGTGCCGTCGGCAGTTTCAGTCCGGAAACGAAGCTTCGCGTAGCCGGTGGTTGGGTCCGCGATAAGCTTCTGGGAAAAGAATCTAATGATATTGACCTCGCAATCGAGAAGATGTTGGCAAGAAAATTTTTTTACAAGCTCAACTATTACTTACGTTCTCAAGGGGAGGACAAAGTACAAGGCCACGTCATTAAAAGTAAACCGACAAATGATAATAGACGACCAGTGGAGACAGTGAAGATGCATATTTATAACCATTCGATAGATCTTGTACACTTGAGATCTGAAACACACGAAGGAAATAGTCGCAATCCTGTTAAAGTGGTACTTAGAAAAAAAAAATTATATATATGATCTCTTTGCTTGGAATGCCATAAACAAAACTTCTCTTTTTGTATAGGGTTTTGCCACCCCAGAAAAGGACGCTTATAGGAGAGACTTGACTATAAATAGGTAAATCTCATCTTGACTCAAGAGAGACAAATAAGTGGCGTACCTAATGGATATGCGTATCTGACGTGACGTCTTTTTTTTTTTTTGATGTCGTATGGTTTTTTCTCAGCTTATTCTACAACCTTCACACTGGCTTAGTAGAAGATTATACAGGAAGAGGTTTGTGTATCGTAGTGTTTTTCAATTCTGTGTTGTATCTAAGAAGTTGGTTGTTTACATACTTAAAATCACAGGTATCGTTGACCTTAAGTCTAGAAGAATTGCCACTCCATTGCCTGCCCGAGTTAGTTTATTGGATGATCCCCTGCGAGTTCTTCGTGCTATACGCTTTGGTAAATTGTCTTTCATTTCATTTCTTTTAGTTAGGGTCGGTCATGAGAATTTGGAAGGAGATGTAAGCGATTTAGTAAAGATTTCAATTTTTTTTTGTAACTTTTCTTTATTAATTTGGAGGTTTTTGGGAAGTAGAGTGGAATGTTTCTTTTGGTTTTGCCCAAGACCGGCCATGCCTTTATTTTTGATCTCTGTGGTTATCGGCTACATGATTGCTATAACAAACAGGTGCAAGGTTTGGCTTTACGCTGGATGAAGAACTTAAAGAAGCTGCCTCCAGTGAGGAACTTCAGGTAGCCCTTGCAGTTAAAATCAGCAAAGAGCGTATCGGGAACGAAGTAAGACTTGAGCCTTTTCTTGCCTATCTTTCTTAGGACTTTTTTGCTTTAAAAGAAAAAAAGAAATGATTCACTGGTGCAGATCGATTTGATGATATCTGGGAACGATCCAGTACAAGCAGTAACCTATCTCTCGGATTTGAAACTATTTGAACTCGTCTTTGCACTGCCCTCGTCGTCTGAGCCCGCCCCGTCTGAGAACTGTAGCAGCCTCTGCCTAGCCTACTTGGAAGCTATGTGGAACCTCATTCGAACCCCTGGGCTCGGAAACTTCAGCGGTGAACAAAGAAGGCATGCTCTATATGCGGCTCTGTTTCTCCCGTTTAGGAAAATGGTTTACAAGGACACCAAGGGGAAATTGGTAACTTAGAATTATTTGAGCTCTTTTCTGGCTATGGCTGACTAAAACCCTTTTACAGGTTCCCGTAGTCAACTACATTTTCAAAGTCTCCATGAAGCGAAAGAGCAAGGACGCTGAAACAGTGAGCTCTCTATATTAATATGCTTTAGTGAGATCTAACTTTGATGGGTAACAAAATCTCTCTCGTGTAGGTTGTCAACATACACCGCGCCACGGGGAGATTCCTATCGTTGATTCTTCATCTTCAGTTGAAGAAGAATGACGTTTCACAAGTGGACAAACGTGAGTGGGGCACTGATGTATTCGAGCACTTGGAACTCATCTCTCGAAATGATCCGGAGTTGCCGGCTACATCGAAAACAAGAGTACTCGCAGGGTTTCTTCTTAGAGATATCAAAGACTTGTGGCGTCTTGCTCTCTTAGTATCACTATTGCTGTGTACGGATGACGACATGAATTTGGGTTTCCAAGTTGACAAGAAAAGAGAGGTTTATCTAACAATTCAGGGCACTATTATTCGTGAGATGGGTCTTGATACTATCTGGGATCTAAAACCTCTGGTGGGTGGAAGTGATATCGTTAAAGCTCTACAACTTAGAGACAATAGAGGACCTATCATTAGGGAATGGCAACATATATTGCTGACATGGCAGCTAGCTTATCCCAAAGGAATGCCGCTCAGACAGGAATGGGTAAAACGAAGGAAGGTAGCGTGACTTTTGGGATTAGGTTAAAACGATTTCGCACTTCTTTTTTTTCTCTTACAATCATTACTAAATATTATTTGTGAAATAACAACATATCTGTGTTTTTGTTCGTCACTACTTCATCTTCTCTTCTCGCCTCTCCGCTCCTTTTGGTCTTGAAAACGTTTTTCACTAATCACTATATTTGAATCTCAAAAAATATACTGATCGTACTCGCCCAAGGTCAGTCATCTTTCAACTTTTTTTAGCATATACATGCCCACAAATATTGATGCAGCATATGAGTATATATATATATTTTGATTATTATAATTATTTGTATAATTATCTTAGTTATTTAGATTGAGTTTTCGTTTTTGGTGTAAATAGTATTGTATACGTTATATTAAACCGTAATTAACTTCAATTTCTGAGTGAATTCCACGGTACATCGGTTATTTTTTTTTACATACACAAACGGTGGAATCGTATGCTTCGCATCGATTTGAATTCGGTTTTGAGATCAAACCAAAATGAACCCAACAAACAAATACAGTGCTGGAAACTCAAAAGGCATTTTATATGCAGAAGGCAGCAAGAAGCATTTGCCAAAACAAGGAAAACGAGGCAGAAGTCACAGTCAAGAGACAAGTAAGATTGTGTCCCTGCTCATAAAAAAAAGAAGAAAATACATAAGTCACAAGTGTTTATTATACCATTCACTTCCTGCATCTCCAAGCTGAAACTGAGTATAGAGGTCTATCTTGCCAGCAAATCACTGCACACCCACTCTCTTCTTTGATCCTATACCCATCAAAACCATACCCTTGAAGCAACCTCCTAGCCTGCAACATGGCATAATAGCTAAGAGGAACATTCCCAAAACCAGCCAAATCAATCCTCTGGCTCCATTTCTCCAGCTTCTCATGTCTTTCTCTTCTCTCAGACCCTTCACACGCTATGATGTTCTTGATCTCCTCTCCGAAAAGCATCTTCTCCACTTTCATCCTGTCTTGAGACGTTCTTGGAACTTTCGTCTCCAAGCAATCAAACAAGGCTGCATAGGTGTAGAGTGATTCCAACAGTCTCTCCATCACCGTGGAGCCGTTGTGGTCTGAGTCTTGCTCAGTGACCACCATGATCTTGGGAGACAAACCCCATATTGCATTGAGGAAACTATCGATCTTTCCTGAATTAGAAAGAGGCAAAGATGAGGCCGAGTCGCCGCTCAGGCTGTGTCCATTGTTGCTGGTCACATCAGAGGCCAAGAGGTTATGCAACTGAAGAACCGAGCTTACAGCTAAGGCCTCTCCTGTCTTAACACGCAACTGCTCCACGTTTAAGCACTGTAAGCTACTCACAACGGGGTTAAACTGAAACGGGATATCGAGTTTCTCTGCCTCCTCGATTAGTCTGTGAGCCATTTGATCAAGCACTTCCTTCTGGTGGTGAACGCCGGTGATTCTCAGATGCGGTGGACCTTCAGGCCTAGAGTTAAAAGCTTGAATCAAAGCAAGCCATTGAGCCGGCTCCGAAGCGTCGAGATCAATCACATGAACCATCTTCTCACCTTCCATAGCCTCGAGTATAGCTCGGTTAGTGAGCAAGTAAGACACTTTTAGTATAGGGAACATATCAAAGAACAACCTCCTGACATGAACCTCCTCGGAGACATTGCTGGTTCTTGTCTGAGTTGCGTTAAGGGCCTTGTAGAGACCAGGCCAAGACTTGAGGATTCTGTTGGCGAGCGCTTCGGTGAAGTAAGCTGCTACACGCTGCATGGTGTCTCCGTCAGGGGAAGAGAGAAGAGAGAGCTGCTCGAGAGCCGCGTTTGCGTTCTGGAGGCTGCCTGAGGCCACGTGGTTGGCGCAGGTTAGCAGGAGGTGGATCAGGTAGAGACCACGCTCCTCTGGTTTGAGGTCTTTGAGGGAGTGAAACGGTGATGAGGAGGGAGAAGGGAGGAGAGTTGGTCTTGTGAGTGACATGGTTGAGAAGACTTGGAGCAGTGATGAAGCTACAGAGGATGTTCCATTGTCTTCTTGGAACATAGCCACCATATCAAAGCGAGAGTCTAGAACTCAAACCCAAGATTCAGAATTTCTTTTAAAGATCCAGAGAATCTGCAGCAGTTTTTAACAAAAGTGGTGAAAATTGTTAAAGAACAGAGGAATTAGGGTTTTGAATACTTTAGATGAAAGTACAATACTTCTAAAACATGTAGATTGATAAGTACTAACTGATTCAAAGACAACACCACCTAACTGAAAATTATCTGGATTTGATAAAGAAAAGAAAGCAATTTTTTTATAAACAAGAACAGGAAAGAAACTAGCAATGATCATAGAACAATAACCAGCAAAAAAAATAACCTATAAAGGAAAAAAATCTTACTGGAATTTGCAGCAGAGGAAAGAAAATGTTGAAGCCTTCTTTTATTTCTTTTTGGGTTCTATCTATGTAAGATGTGTGTAAGAAGAGGAGAGAAGTCTCTAGTGGTTATCTTGCGAGTATAGCGTGTGGACTATTGTAGTTTGGGGAAAGGATTGAAACTAAAAAACACTAAAACAGAGGGCATTGTTCCTTTTGGCTCTACGTACCAGACAATGCGTGATAGTCGGTTTTGTCTTCTTCCTCTTTGTCTTTTCATTCCCTTTAAGGAATTAATTAAAAGTGGTCGAATGTTTAGTTTCATCGTTAAACCATATAGTAGTTATGTTCACATATGACTAATGACTATTCATATTTTTATTGCATTTATTTTACTAATGTTGCACCGACTATGTTGCTAAGAGCCTAACCCCGTTTGTATCCCCGCTAGAATCGGTATTACAAAAGAAGTCTTACTTGTAAAAAAAAAGAGTCTTGCTTGTATAATTAAGCCATTAAAAAGTCTCACTTGTAATTATTTTGAAATTAATTTCTTTGTGTTTAGATTATGATTCTTGATTTAGAGAAAACTAGAAAATAAGAAGTTCAGTGAAAACCCACTTGTCATTATACGTTTCGGAGTTATCTTATTATAAATGCATATACCGACACACCATGTATGTCTGTATTCGAGATTGGAACCTCCACTTTTATAGAGTTTTGTCTGGACATGAGGTGGATTTGGAATATTATTATTTTCTAATATAAAAGTTTATTTAATTTTATTAAAAGAAAAGGCTGTTTTGGTAAAGTAATGATTCTGAGAAGAAGGAAACGTCCAAACACGCCCTAACAAAGACAAAAGATAACCCAAAAACCATCTCTTTTGTTTTTGTTGTTTTGCTGAAAAAAATGTATTTATATTTATGAAATTGAGATGAGGCTGAAGCTTGGGTGTGGGATTTGTCTGTCTTCTTTTAATGTTCATTGTCTTTTCATAACTTTTTCATTTGTCCTTTCTCTACTTTTAAATGCCCACCTTTTGTCCTTTTCTCATATTTCTCTCTCTATTTGTTTTTACTGTGTGAGAACATAATAGCATTTTTAATTAAGAACATTGACCGACCAAGGATTCTCTATAAATAATGGAATATTTTTTTTGATCAACTTAATGAAATACTTTTACTATGTAAACTAGGCTTGGGACTTATATTCGAGATCCATTATCCGATCTGGGATTTGCTTCGATCCGATCCGAAAAAACAGATATACGGAGATTTAAATGCGGATCCAGATCTTGATTTTACGGATCTGGGGGATCCGGATACGGATCCAAATAATGAAATTTTAGGTCTGGATATCCGGATCCGGATCCGAAGTTACTATTTATTTAAAATATTTAAAATCTAATTTTTTTTTTGACAGCAAACATTTACAAACTCATGTAGACTCTGTAAACCAAGGTGGTAAATATGCATCCATGTGCACGACGAAAGACGATTGTTGCCGAGCACTACGTGCCAAGCTATCCGCCCTTTTGTTCTCCGTCCTAGGAACATGAACGATTTCTGAGCTGACAAAACTTTGTTGCAGAAGCTTGATATCTTCCAGGTAGCTTTCAAATGCTAGTCATTCCTCTGGTTCCGAAACCATCTTCACCAGTTGAGAACAATCCGTTGCAAACGTAACCTGAAACTGCCTTAAATTTCGCATACATTCCATTGCCCAAATTAATGCCTCCATCTCCGAATGAAGAGGTGAGAGGGATGCCCTTACATTCCGTGCCCCCAATAAGCTATCAAACCCTGGTAGCGTACTATCCCCGTAATAATCTAATTATATTTATATATGTATACTATATATAATTTTTATATAAAATATAGAATTTTTAAATTTTATTCAATTTCAATAAATTTTTATTTAAAAAAAAATTATTAGACTAAATAAATTAAATAAATCATTCTAATTAGCTAGTTTTTAATTTAATTTTAAAATTTTAATTTTTTTTAAAAAGATCCGGATATCCGCGGGTATTCGGATTTTAGTCCGGATATCCTAATTCCAGATATTCGGAGAGCCCGAATCCGGATCCGAAAAATAATTTTTTGGATCCGGATATCTCAATAATATATCCCGGATATCTGATCCGTCGCAAGGCTAATGTAAACATGATATAAAGAACAGTAAAACAGTATAAAATGAAAATACATGCATAACGAAGCCGTAGAGTTTTTTATAGTATTAGTAAGACATTTAATACTCCTTCTTTTCATATTAGATTCTTTTCATATTAGTGATGTTTTATACTATACTCATAGAACTAGGTTAAGACCAGCGCCTTGCACGGAATGAACATTATATATATAAATTATTTTATAAATTATATATTTATAACATATTATGAAATAATAAATAAATATTGAATAATTAACATCTAAATATTTATAAAAAAGTTAAAGGATATGTAACATTAAATATTGAATAAATTATATTGAAACTTTTTTATTAAATATATAAATAATATATTTCACTAAAAAATATTTTTGGTTATAATTGTTTAAGTAAAAAGTTAAAGGATCATTTTGTAAAAACAAATAGAGGAGGTGACATGGCAAAAATATAGTTTCTCATTGGACGATTATTTTTGCCTACGTGGACACTCTATCTAAGGCTTATATCCTCCTTTTATTACTTGTTTGATGGTTGAGCTTTTGATTTTAGTTTTTTTTTTAAAGTCCACATTTACAATAACCTTAGATTTTGTGTTCACAATACTTGTAAAACATATACTTATATTACCCTTTAAACTAATTTAAAGTAACTTTAAAAATGTTTAATTTAATCGCAATAATATGTAACATTAATTTTCAATATTTATAAAAAAGTTTCACTATTTATTTTATTATTAATTTTGTAATTTATATATGTTACCGATTAATTTTTTAAAATGATACTGATTAATTTTTAGAAAATAATTTTTAACACTGACCTCATTAAATATAATTTATTTATTATATATTAACATCTAAAAATTTTATTTTTATTTATTAATATCTGACTATACTTAAAACTAATAACTTATATATATATATATACTGTTAGACGTATATTAAACTAGTAATTTATGTATAGCAATAATGGTTAATGGAAGAGAAAACGAATACTACAATTAATTAGAGAGAAAAACGTAACGTATTGAAAAGGCGATGAAAAGGGCGATCTAGAATTTCGATGATTCTAACTCGTTGGGATCCTGGGATTTTTGTGGTTTATGAGGATTGGATTTGGGAATCATCTATCACTCTTCGATGGATTGGCTTGCGAAAGTGGAATTTGGGGAAATCTCGACGGCTTCGAATCTGGTTGATCCGGATCTCAATTGCGTTCATCATCAAGGCAAGATCGAATCTTCTCAGAGGTATTATTTTGATTTCCTTATGTGGAGTTAATCAGGGATTTGGGTTCAGAGAGATTGATAGAAAAGGGAAATTCTATGGAAACGATGAGGAGATATTTTGGGGATTCTGGGTCTCCCGATCGAGATTGCGTGGGAGATTTGGGGAAATTGATTCTCGGTACATCAATTCTGGGAGATTTGGTGACAGTCAAGGATTCTTTGTGGTTAACTTGACAATGAGGGAATGGGATCAATATAAAAGGAACACGGGATGCACTTATCTCAGTATCTTTGTTATTGAAATCTTTCCTCTTGTTCTAAGTAAAGTCAAACATTTTCTTTTTCTTCGTTTGGATATGACGCAGGGTCAGCTTCTGAGTAACGTTGGGGAGGTGAAGAACGGTGAAGGCATGCGCAAGAGGCTCAAAATTTCGGTCCCTCACTTCGATAATTCAGCTTTGGTCAAGACTTTCTCAAAGACCTTACTGGGAAGATGCATGAATCCTGAGAAACAGGAGATGAGGACTTTGATTTCGAACATCCTGAAGATATGGAAGTTCGAAGATAAAGTTGTTGGTACGGATTTGGGATTCGGGAAGTTCCAGTTTGATTTTGAGAAGGAGGAGGATTTGGAAGGGGTGCTCAAGCTTCAGCCCTTTCACTTTGATTACTGGATGCTTTCCTTGGCACGCTGGCAATCAAAGAAATCTCTGCTCTACCCGTCAGAGATTCCTTTCTGGGTTCGTGTGATTGGTGTACCGGGGGAGTTCAAAACGGTTTCTACTTTCGAGAGCATAGGTGGTGCTATTGGAAGGACGGTGGCTGTGGATTTGGATCACTCTCGTGTTCAAGTGGTGGTTGATGCCTTCAAGGAGCTCTGTTTTGAAACTACAGTGGACTTCACAGGCGGGGAATTCTATGAGGGGGAGGAAGTTCCGGTCTCGCTACGCTATGAGAAGTTGTTTGGCTATTGTGAAGTATGTGGCAGCCTATGCCATAAAGATGACGTGTGTCCACTTGACGCGAAGAATGGTAAGAAGAGTCCGGAGAAGAAAAGAGAAGGCAGGGAGGGAAATGATGCGTGGTTTGAAGGAGGAAAGCATGATGATAGAGCAAGGAGTTACAAAGGAGTAGTGATCAATGGGAATGTGAATCCACAGAACAAGGAGAGGGAAGGGCGCGAGCACTACGGGAAGGGCAAGGGTAAAATGGTGGAGGAATCAGACTCTAAATGGATGAAGGTATCAGAGAGGGGAAACAAGAGGGCATATACAAATCGAGGAAGTTACAAAGGAGAGGGTGATGTGTCTCGTCATAGGTCTGTGAGGAGAGAAGATATTCGACCTAGAGATCTGAAGGAACAAGGTAGAGAGCAACAGGGGCAAAGAGGTGGGCGTGTGGAAGTTAGAGAGGAAGGAGAGATTATGAGAGTAGAGGAGCAAGTTGCAATGGTGCCTTCGCAAAAGTTTCAAGAGGAATTGGCCAATACGCAGGCTGATGGAGCCGGTGTAATCTCTGATCCTACAGATGCAGAGCAAGGTTTAGTAACGGTCCAGGGTCTGGTTGAGGGTCAAGGGGAGCTAGATGATGAGGACGTGATGGACATGGATGAGATCAAGGCACATTTACTGGAGAATGGAATAGATATGGATGCAGAAGATTTTCTGGAGAACCTCTCGGAAGAAGAAGTAGAGGAGGTGCTTAAGGGTAACGAGGAGGGAGGAAAGGGTAACGAGGAGGGAAGCAAGGACCGGGAGGAGAAGGAAATGGTACCTGTGGAGGAAGATAAAGGTCTGGTTGGAGGAGATGGTGAGAAAAAGCATGGGCTACGCAAGCGTTTGTTTAAGTCCTCGTCAAGCACGGTGGGAAGCACCAAGATGAGGGTCTTCAATGCGTTGGCGTCTCCACGAAAGCGGGTTGGGACCAAGACTGGAACAAGACAAGGAGACAATGGTAAGCAACTGGAGAGCAAGGGTCCTTCAAACCCGAAAAATGGTACTCAGAAACCTTGATTTATGGATCAAGCCTTTCAGTATGGGTGTTTAAGCAAGCAGGGTTTGCTTTATGTTCGGTTTTATGGTTTAGTTTGTTTCTTGGTTTTAATAAGCTTTTATAGCATTGCCATTTTCTATCTTTTAAACATGAGTCTGTGTTTGGGTTCAGTTTTATTGGTGTGGTTCTTGATCAAAATTGCTCTTGGAAGTAAGCAATGGCTTAATAAAATTGGTTCGTATTATGGGTATTGTGGTTTATGGTACATAGGTGACATTTATCAATATGGACAAGTTCGATATGATGGTTTTTTGAAAGATTGGAATATGGATTGTGATGGTGAAATGAGTGTGTTTTGTGGCATTTTGATATATTTGAGTGATCGGTCTAGGTGGCAACAGTGGTACAGGGGTGTGGTTACTCAGAGATGGAGGATTGTGGTATTGAGTATCAATGGTATTCAAGCAAGACGACGAGGTTTCATGCCCGTTTTTGCTATTAAAGTTATTTCAGTTCAGTGGTGGTTTAGGCAAAGCAGACTTTTTATCTGGGCCAATTGGGTATCAAGTTTTGATTGGGTCTTTTTGGTTGTTAGGCTTAATATAGATCAGATGTTCACAGGTATTTTTTTCATAAAAAGCCAGTTAGGTGGAGAAGACCTCGTTATTACATTGTCTAATTGGATTAAATGGTCGTTATGTATTTGGTGTTTTGGAAAGGGCTTTGTCAGTCCCAACTTTTATATCTTGTGTACTTTAAGGATTCTATGTAACGTTATAAATATATGCTGTGATGGTGTGTTCGCTTTTTTACGCGAGAATTTATTTGGAGTATGGGTGTTTTTGGTTTGGGGTTTGTGGGAGCCAAATGTTAAGACTGGGTTTTCATTGGTGATTGGTTCAAGGCCACATAAGTTACTATTGGCACACGTACTCTTTATGATCAATATGGAGATTATAACTGGTTTTATGGTCTGGTTACTACAAATGAAATATATTTGGATTGGAGAAAGTGGGTATCATCACACGCATAACTTTGGCTCTCCCGAGCAAATAAACATTATTTTTTAAATGAGGGTTTTAAGTTGGAATTGTCGAGGGATGGGTAGTAAGTGGACTATAAGTTACTTAAGCGAGATAAGGTATAAGCATAAGCCGGATTTTTTATTTTTAGCAGAAACTAAGCAAGAACCGGAATTTGTCCAAAAATTCCAAGCTCTTTTTGGATATGATAATTTGGTTACTGTTGATCCATTGGGCAGAAGTGGGGGATTAGCTTTGTTTTATAATAATGAGCATCAGGTGAGGGTGTTATATTCTAGCAATAGAATGATTGATGTGGAAGCGGTGGCTCTCGGCAAAATGGTTTATCTTACTTTTGTATATGGGGATCCAGTTCAAAAATTGCGAGAACAAGTATGGGAACGATTGACTAGGTATGGATCGGCGCGATCTGAACCCTGGTTTATTATTGGCGATCTCAATGAGATCACAGGAAATCATGAAAAAGATGAGGGATCGATCAGGAGTCCAGATTCTTTTATTCCTTTTAATAACATGATACGAAATAGTGGTTTACTTGAATTCCCGGCTAGGGGGAACAAAATGTCCTGGCAGGGAAGAAGGGGAAAAGGAAAAGGTGCAGTGATGGTTCGATGTCGTCTAGATCGAGCTTTAGCGAATGAGGAGTGGCACACGTTATTCCCATGTTCTTTTACAGAATATTTAGGAATGGTGGCTTCTGATCATCGACCAGTGGTGGCTTATCTTGAGGATAAAGTTGTTAAGAGAAAAGGACAATTTCGGTTTGATAAGAGATGGATTGGACAGGCGGGTCTCATGGAGTCAATTGCAATGGGTTGGACAGATCATAGTGAAAGAAGGGAGGAAGAAAGAACACAGAATATAGTGGAAAAAATTAGCAATTGTCGTCATGAAATTGCTAAGTGGCGGAAAGATAATCCTCCTTACGGAAAGGAAAAAATAAATGATTTACAAAAGGCTCTTGAAGAGGTTCAAACAGATAATACTAGGTCTCAAGAGGACATTCTGGAGGTATCTAGGAAATTACAAGATGCATATAAGGATGAGGAAGATTACTGGCACCAAAAAAGTAGGAATATGTGGTATTCATCTGGAGATCTTAATACAAAATTTTATCATGCCTTAACTAGGCAAAGAAGGGTGCGTAATAGAATTGTTGGATTACATGATGTGGACGGGAATTGGATTACAGAGGATAATGGCGTGGAAAAAGTGGCAATAGATTATTTTGAGGATTTATTTAGTACCACATCCCCATCGGACTTTGATAGTTTCCTTGCAGAGGTTACACCGGGAATCACTCCCCAGATGAACCAACATTTGTTGAGGCTCGCGACGGAAGAAGAGGTTAAAAAGGCTTTGTTTATGATGCATCCAGAGAAGGCGCCAGGGCCGGACGGCATGACAGCTCTTTTTTTCCAACACTCATGGCATATTATTAAGAATGATTTACTAGAGATGGTGAATAATTTTTTGGTTTCTGGAGAAATGGATACACGATTGAATATCACTAATATATGTATGATCCCAAAAACAGAGAGACCTACAAGGATGACGGAATTAAGACCCATCAGTTTGTGTAATGTAGGGTATAAAATTATTTCGAAGGTATTATGCCAGCGATTGAAAATTTATCTCCCGTTGCTCATATCTGAAACCCAGTCGGCATTTGTGGTAGGAAGGTTGATTTCTGATAATATTCTTATTGCCCAGGAAATGTTTCATGGATTACGGACTAATAAAGCATGTCAGGGAAAGTATATGGCAATTAAAACGGATATGAGTAAAGCGTATGATAGGGTGGAATGTGATTTTATTAAAGCATTATTACAGAGATTGGGATTTGACCTTCATTGGATTAAATTAATGATGGAATGTATATCATCGGTTCAATATCGGGTTCTCATAAATGGTCAACCACGTGGCCTCATTGTTCCCCATAGAGGCTTACGTCAAGGAGATCCTTTATCGCCTTATTTATTTATTCTATGCACAGAGGCCTTAATTGCAAATATAAAAAAGGCAGAGAGAGGGCATCAATTAACGGGGATGAAGGTAGCGAGAGCTTGCCCGTCGATATCACATTTGCTATTTGCGGATGATAGTCTATTCTTTTGTAAAGCTCAAAGGGATGAGTGTCAAACTATCCTTAGGATTTTGAAGGAGTATGAGGCAGTTTCAGGACAATTAATAAATTTTGAGAAGTCTTCAATTCAATTTGGACATAGGATTGAAGATTCTGTCAAACAAGATTTAAGGGATATTTTGGGCATCCAGAACCTTGGAGGCATGGGATCATACTTGGGTTTACCGGAAAAATATGGGGGGCTCAAAGATTCAAGTTTTTAGTTTCGTCCAAGATCGTTTAAATAATAGAGTCAATGGGTGGACTTTTAGGTTCTTCACAAAAGGAGGAAAAGAAGTGATAATTAAATCAGTGATCACTGCATTACCAAATCATACGATGTCCTGCTATCGTTTGCCAAAAGCAACTGTAAAGAAACTGACGAGTGCGGTCTCACAATTCTGGTGGAGTCCAGGGGGAAGCACAAGAGGCATGCATTGGAAATCATGGGATAAGGTGTGTGCAGACAAAGAAGAAGGAGGTTTGGGGTTTAAAGACATCACAGATTTTAATACGGCAATGCTTGGTAAACAGTTATGGCGCCTGATAGAAAAGCCAAATACTTTATTCTCTCGAGTTTTCAAAGGTCGGTATTATAGGAATGCTTCGCCTTTGGAACCGATTCGTTCATATTCTCCGTCATATGGCTGGCGGAGTATTGTTTCTGCTAGATCTCTGGTTAGCAAAGGACTAATCAAAAGGGTGGGATCAGGGTCTTCTATATCTGTATGGAACGATCCTTGGCTCCCAACCACTCGCCCGAGACCAGCTAATAAAAATCAACACAATTTATATCCGGACCTTACAGTAGAATCCCTCATTGATTCTACATCGCGTACTTGGAATTTAGAGGTAATTCGTGCGTTGGTGGATCCTCAGGATGCAAAACTTATAGAAAGTATACCACTGGGCAGGACTCAACGGGTAGATAGCGATGGATGGCACTTTACAAAAAATGGAAAATTTTTGGTTAAATCAGGATATCAGGTAGAACGTATCTACCCAGATAGAGATAGACCACCGTTACTGATTGGTCCTACAGTGGATGTTTTAAAGGCTCACTGCTGGAAAATACGGTGCCCACCGAAAATAAAACATTTTCTATGGCAATTAATGACAGGATGCATTGCAGTGCGGAAGAATTTACAAGCAAGGGGGATTAAAGGAGATATATGTTGTGTAAGATGTGGAGCTGTGGAGGAATCGATAAATCATGTTTTTTTTGAATGTCCTCCAGCTCTTCAGGTTTGGGCTCTTTCGAAGATACCTTCAAATCCAACTATTTTTCCAACAAATTCCCTCTTTACAAACATGGATTATCTATTCTGGAGAATTCTCCCGTCGATGGAAGATCATCAGTTTGCATGGATACTTTGGTACATTTGGAAAGCTAGGAATAATAAAGTTTTTAGTAATTTGGATATGGACCCTATGGATACGCTTAAACTGGCTGAAACAGAATCGATATTGTGGGCGGAAGCACAAATAGCAATCGATCAGAGGATGATAACATCAATAATAGATCCGATATTACCGTCGATACCAGGTAGATGGTGTTTTACAGATGGCTCATGGAAAGAGGGTGTTAGTTTCTCAGGACAAGGTTGGCTTAGTACTTTGGAAGGGTTTGATGGTTTGTTGGGGGCGAGAAATGTCAGGGCTAGTCTTTCGCCTCTTCATGCGGAAATAGAAGCTTTACTCTGGGCAATGGAATGCATGAGGAATTTACGTCAATTTCAGGTTACGTTTGCAACGGATTGTTCTCAATTGGTGAAGATGGTTTCGGAACCAGAAGAATGGCCAGCTTTTGCAAATTATTTAGAAGACATCACGATCCTGAAGGAGAGCTTCATAAGAGCAGACATTATCTATGTACCACGGACGCAAAATTCAAAGGCGGATAGTCTGGCACGCAGTGCTAGGAAGCAATCGTCTTTTGTCGTTCACATGGATTCAGCTCACCCGGTTTGGTTCACAGAGTCAACATGAGTCTGTAATGCTGATGACAAAAAAAAAAAAAAAAAAAACCCTAAATCTTTGGATAAATCCTAAACCCTTGGATAAATCTTAAACCGTAAATCAAAAACACTAAATACTAAATCTTAAACAGTAAACACTAAACTCTAAATACTAAACCTTAAATAATAACCACTAAACTCAAAACCTTGGATAAACATAAACCATAAATCCTAGGTTTTAGGATTTATCCAAGGTTTAAGGGTTATGATTAAGAGTTTAGTATTTTTAAGATTTAGTGTTTAGTGTTTTTGATTTAGAGTTTAAGATTTATCAAAGAGTTTATAGTTTACCCAAGGCTTTAGAATTTATCCAAGGGTTTAGGGTTTAAAATTTAGAGTTTAGTGTTTTGCTGATGACTTTAAATTTTTTTTTTTTGCAATTAGTATTATTTTTTATTTATTTTAAATACATAATATATTTGACAATATTTTGTTTTCTTTTTTGAAAGATACCGAATATGAAATAACAAATTTCTATTGGTTGGTAAAACCCGATGAACCTAAGAATAACTCTAAATATAAATATTAAAAATGTAATTGGTTACATAGTTTTTGATAAAAGTAAAATTACCTAGATATGTAAAAACATCATCTATTATGAGACGACAAAAATCATCTAGAACATCATCTATATTGAAGTGGAGGGAGTATAATTTAAACCGAAAGTCATGAGCATGGTAATTTTAAAGAGTTCGGACTTGTAAGTTCTCTTAATATTCATATATAAATCGCCATTTGGTGAATCTGTGTTACAACTAGAATTGTGTGGATTCAAATCAAACATCAATTACATGAGTTGTCAAATTAGTTGGGAGAGGTCTACCACATAACTGCAAATACAAATATCATAAAATCCTCGGGACTTAGTTAACAGAGTATTGGTCTAGATTGTCAATAGAAATACATACTGTCACACAGTTGAACTGGTATAGTTAATATTTTATGACTTATTTTATGCATTAAAAGGGTCTAATATTAGTAAAATTACTAACTTTAGACTAAATATATCAAAACCCATAGCTAGAAATTCAAGCGTAGCTTACAAATCAGCAAAAAAAAATGTCTACACGCATCAATTTGCTTTTTCTTCATTTTTTGGGTCTTAGGATAGTTCAAACGTTCCATTTAATGAAACGAAGTAGAGAAGAAGAGAACACAAACTTTAATACAATCAATAGATTCCCGGAATGATCCTGTATTTGACTTTCTCGCAGTACAGCTTCCAGTACTTTCCATACCTTAACCAAAAAGAAGCAACAAACCCAAAGTAAGAACAAAGAGAATGTGTTAAAAGTGGTTATATTAATTCAGATTGGTGGGTTACTTGGATCGGCATCGGTCATCGTCTCTCTTGGCTCGATCAAAGAGAAGAATGGTGAGGAATATGACGTAGAAGTAAGGCAAGAACTGGTCCAAACAAATATTTATTTAAGTCTTAAAATGTAGCTCTTGCAACAAAAGCTTATAACAAACCAAAGAAATGGAGAAAGCATTTACGTTATTAAAGAGAGCCGGTACGGTCCAGAAGAAAGCACTTGAGATCTCAGGAACATAATGGAAATGACGAGCCAATCCCCACCTGCACCATCAAAAAAAAACATGTTGTTGTGATGGCGCAACATGTAAAACTAATTGTAGTGATAGCATAAAGTAGAGAATAAACTCACCATCCAGAGGTTAAGAGAAGACTGGTTTTAGTTTCACCAGCTGTTGTTGTATATGTCGCCACAATCTGCAACAAACCACGAGACAATTAACTGTTCATACTCATAGTAATGTTTAGAATTTGAAAAGGAATTAGCTAACTTCACCAAGTGTATTGTGATCATTACCTTTGATGGGGCTTTGCCCCAAACCGAGCATTTCCCGTTTGTCCTCCTGAACTCTTGCCTTTGTCTATCGCAGTCATAGTTTATGTAAATGCAAAGACATCCCGCCACCAAAATGTATATAGCCAACTGCAGACAAAGGAAGGATATTATAAAGTTTTAAGAGATAGAAATAGAACTGTCCCATGTTCTCATGAAGGTAGTTGTGCTACTACTGTGCTTACATAGACTGATATCTGACGACTAGAATCATGAGCCATAATAAGAAACGATTCAAGCATATGTTAAACGTTCTATACTATAACTATTAAGTAATGAACAATACTTTAGGAAACCAGATTCTGGTACTGTGACATTAAGCTTAACCTTCCTTGTTGTATCTTTGAGGTTCTTCACACACAAGGGTATTTATCATGTATCGCATCCTCTATATTGGATAATAAAAGTTTTATTTCTTGCACCTGAGTTCCAAGTTGGACTGGGTGGTTCACAAGGTACATGCCTGGAGAGGTATAAATAGAAGGCACCCACACCAGACAACCCCAGCAAATATAGAATCCAGCTGAAAATTTTAAAAAAGTATAAAGCATGGGAAGAGTTAGCTTTAAAGGCCAAATAGTAAAGCAACTTTTGCTGCTGATGATGATGTAATTTGATATATGTACAAGAAGCATACCTCGGTCATGTGCGATGTCCATGGTGTTCCAGTAACCCGCTTCCCACCAGAAAAATTTCGTGACATACACCAGCATCAGGATGGTGTTCACCAACATTGAATCAGATACTTTCCCGTTTATTTCATACTGGTAAAAAATAATTGGAAGAGCTGAGACTCAATGATCAAACAAAGATTCAAAGAAACCTCCAGGTTATATCGTATGTGTGAAAACCTATCTAGAAAATACCTGTTTAATGCAGTACGTGACGGCAAGAACAGCCCAAGACATCATACCGAATCTGCAATTAGTAAAGACTTTGATGTCAAAGTTCTTACCAATTCGAGGGTACAACTCCATGCCCTGCAAGTCAGGACAAAAAGATACAGTGAGAATAGGAATGCTGTAAGTTGCATGTGTTAATGATAAGCTGGACGCAAAGAGTGAGATACGACTATGATTAATAACACTATTGGATACTTTATTCTTTTCCTTCACCTTTTGATATTTAAGACCATATTCATACCAAACCAGTTTATGTTAAGTCAATTAGATGAAGAAATGATACTAAGAAGACACTGACTTGACTAACTGTGGAATTTCACGAAATCATGACCTCCTACTGTCTAGAAAAAAGCAAGATATTCATGAGTATATGACTAACATTGGCAAGACGTTAGATCTTTAAGTAATCCCAACCACTAGTCTCAGAAGAATAAGAATTTAGTAAGCAGACATAACTCACCCAATAGAAGTCGATAATCAGGTTACCACATGAACCAGAATCACTTGATGAAGGTGCAACATGACCCTTGTACAAGAGAAAAAGACAAGCTTTAGAATTTTACACTAAAAAGAAAAGCAACACAATACACCATCATGGCATAGAGACACACTTACCTTAATGTATAACAAAACACAGAACACAAGGCTTCCAAATATTAGCGCCGAAAATATTTCCCCCAAATGATCATAGACAATTGCTGGGTTGAATATCCCAAACCTGAATAGCAAAAAAAAAAAAAGAACTCAATCATACACTTGAACCAAACTAAAGTTAGCATGTAAACATTTCATTCGAAAAGAAATGAACTTTGCTTACCACCAAAGACCAAGATAGGTGGCTAGTGTCACAAAATAGGCAGCCATACCATTGGCCTGCAGCAAGAGACAGTTGTTTTGTTTTGTTAGCATCAACTTCCAACACCCAAAGTCTATCTGAATACTTAAGTTCGTCATAATACCTTGTAAACCGGTCGGTTCCCCGTAGGAGAAATGGGACCTTCAACTCTTTTACCAGGGAGTAGCAGCTGAAGAGCAGCCTCAAATGCTCCGTAGCAAAAGATGATCTTCCAAGCGATGGCGGTGGGTCTTGGCCATATGTTGATGAGCCCTTGAACTCCATTCTCCCACAAGAAGCTACCGGTCTGAACAACAGAACCTTCCTGATGAACCATCGTGTACCATCTGCATTACCAAGAAATTAAAAATAAAAATTTAAATAACAGAGATGTAAATGTTACGTTTCAAGAAGTCAAACTCAACTCTACAAATCAGAAATAATAAATAAAAAATGGCCATAAATTTATTAGGAAACAAAAGAACATTGCATGGACCAACAAATTGTGGACTATATGAGTTTCGGTTTTATTTTAAAGCGTTGTTTCAGTAAGTCGTCCTAGTGTGGGTTTTAGTGGCTGCCTCTTGTGGGTTTTTAGTCTTGTTTCAGTAAGTCGCCCCGGTGTAGATTTTAGTAGCCGCCTTCTCCGTTCTGGGGCTATTTCGTTTTGCTGACAGCTTATATATGAATGTTTTTTTTTTTTATGTTGTTTCCTTATATATAAATGTTTTTATTTCACTTATGAATGAATTTCAATTTGAGGAAAAACGAATCTACACTCGTTGCTTAATCACAATCTCAGTCAATAACAACCAATCACATGTAATGTAAAACGATTTGAAGATCTAAGCTATGAACTAAGGAGGATCACAGATTGTGGGAGCCGATCTGATAAGTAATGAGGGCTTACAGGAGGATGACGAAAGGAGGGCAGAAAGCGAGTAGCGATAGCATCGATGCGTAAGTCACGATCGGAGAATGCACAGTCGCCGCCATCTTCTTCTTCTTCTCTCTCGCTCGCGATCTCTCTCTCGGCCGAGAAAAAAAAACTTTGAATCTGAGTGTTGACTCAACGCAACGACTTGTGCGAAGTTAACGAGGGATTGGAGAGAGAGACGATCAACCAACAACAGTGAGTGATGGAAAAATGTTGTAAAATAATCCACGTGTCATTTCCTCTTCAAATGTTTTTTTTAAAGATTCCACTCTGTCCCTCCTGCTTTTTTTTATTAGGCCGGAGCCATATAAAAGCTCCGAATGGTGACTGCAATTTGCACGGTACGGGACAAGCGGTTCAACTGCGATGCGGTTTTAACAGTTATAAAAATGTATAGATATATAGTATATGTATACATTTTTGTTACTGTTAACTGCGGGGCGGGACGGTACGATGGTCACCATTCGAAACCAAAATGGTATCTAGACCGAAACTTCCAAACCAGATTAGATTTAGATTTTTTAAGGTTCTGAATTGAACCGAGTCAAAACCGAATCGAATCCGATCCGAATTTGGGACCTTTTTCCGATTCCAATCAAAATCTCCTCCGCCTTCTTCTCTCTCAAAGCTCAATGACGTGTCACCTGCAGAAATAAGAAGGAAAGGAAGCTGTTGCACGTGAGAGAAAAGAAAAATATAAATAGAGATGCTTGTAACTGAGAGAGAGTTAGTTGGTTGGTTGGTGCCACTTGTCGCTTGGGCTTTGCTTCTCATGGAGAGCAAGACAACTTTCTCTTGTAACTCCTCTGTTATTGATAGGAAAGTGGCTGTGTTCTTATCAACTTGTGATACTACTAAGTCAGTGTGTTTATATGATACAACAAAGTCTTAATGTATTAACAGGTTGTAGCATTCTTGAAGTTTTACTAGTTTACAAATTCTACGGTGAAGAACTAAGTGAAATGTTTGGTTATGAGGAACATCCCTATGGTTTCTACACATTAGCTAACACTGTTTCTGTATCGTATCGTATCAGGAGTATATAGTGGAAGACCGAGACTGCAAGAATGTTCCTGATCTTGACCAGAGTCATGTAATGGAACTTAGAATGTTGGGACCTTATTGACCATATCTATACCTGAAAAGAACTTGTTGGATCTATTACTCTTCATTTCACCTATAAATTATACACTTCATTGATTTTTGCAGTTTTTTCTTTGTTTATGTCTTCTGATGAAACTGTGATTTTTGTTCACGCATACTCCTCACACAGTCACACGCAAACTGGTTTACAAAGTAATGTTTTGATAAGCATCTCTTTTTATTCTTTGTCCAATTCATACGTATAAGGCTAGAACCTTGGGGACAGTTTCAACCATCCAGGATCGCCAGCTACACACTACTGAACAAAAATAAGGGAGGCAAAGAAGACTTGAAAAAGAATTAAAAAAAAAAAAGGAAAAAGATCGGCACACTTGTTTAGTAGTATGAAAATTTAACGTTCCTTGTGATGCACGTCTAAGAAGAGCTTCCCTTGCCTCTGCTGCCAGTGCGATGCGATCCCTTGAGGCTGCACCACCAGTTCCTGCTGTCTGGATTCACAACACTTCACGGTCAATAAAAGAAAGACAAAACCAAAACTCCATATTTCGTTCGTTTGATGAAGATGTTTGCATCGTCGCTATGTAAGGGATGCAGCAGCATAGCTCGCGCCATTCTCTCGCTCTCTCCTTCTCGCATCATCTCATTTATAGTTTTGTCGAAGTGCTATGACAAGTCGAAAGACAAATGGGAGATAACAAAAGCCTTGAGCCAGTAAAATAGTTGGGCTTCTATGGGCCCATTTGTAAATAATAATGCGTGGGTCTAAAATTTAGGGGTTGGCACTTCGGTTTTTTTCTCGGTTCGGTTTGAGTTTGGTTCGGTTTGGTTGGTTCGGTTTGGTTGGTTCGGTTCTAGTATTTTTCCAACAGAAATAAACCATAGTTAGTTTGGTCTGGTTCGGTTTAGTTTGTATTCGGTTCAGTTGGGTTTGTTTTTTTGGATCAGTTTAGTTAGGTTTTTCTTAGTTTAATTTTTTAAAGAGAAATTATGTTTTAAAACATAAATTATGTAAACATAAACTATGTGAACTAAATTCAATATAACACTGAAACAAAAACCTTTAAAAAGTCAAAAAGTATATAAAAATTAAAACAAATGAAAGTTTACTAAAATAAAATAAAAACCAACATCATTAATAATGTCTCTTATATCATTATTTAAAAGCTGCAATGAATCACCAATGTCTCTTATATTATTATTTAAAAGCATGCAATGACTCATCTTCCATGTGACGCTGTGGAGAAGAACTTTTGTTTTTAATAAAAAAAATTTAGGTTTTAGATTTAGATTTAACTTCCAAGTTTACATATATAAGAATATAAAAATACAGATTTTTATATTTCTTTTAAATCAAATATTTTAATGATTACATATTCAGTTATAAGAATATATGTTAATGAATGAAAAATGTAAAATATGTGGTTTGATATTATAATTTTAGTATATTGGTATTACTAATATTTTAAATTTAAATAATTACAAAAATACATCGATTTCTCGGTTTGGTTTTCAACCGAACCGAACCATTTGGGTTGGAGAAATCTTCAACCGAATGGTTTGAAATAGGCTTTGGTTCGGTTTGAATCGGTTTCGGTTCGGTTGGTTCGGTTTGACTCGGGTCGGTTTTTTTGCCCACCCCTAGTCTAAATAAGAAATGGATTAGTGATCTTTCTTTTTCTTATTTATTTTGTTTAATTGCTTTAAGGGAAATCTGCCCCTATAACTACAAAAAAAAAACAAATTTGTTAAATAATCAAAAACACACTCTCTCTCCAACTCTCTCTTCCTTCTCTCTAGAAAACCAAAATTTTTTTTATAGTTAGTACACAAATAAACCCTAATTGTTTTAAGGGCTTATTAGCGAGATAGCCATATATGAGTGTCAAATTAAATAAGTAACCATGATTTTGACATAATTAAATGTCAGGTTTTTTGCACCCAATCTAACCGGTTATACCCTTTCCAGCAACAAGTTTCCAGTTGCATTGTCTAAAGTAAATGACGTGGTTGTTTTTTTGTGCCTTATTAACAATCACAAAATTGTACTGAAAGCTTACATCAGATATATTTAACACATGTGATGAAACAGTATACATCGACATTAGATAATAATACACATAACATACATAAACGTAATGGATATTTGATGTTATTAAAATTGCTATTCCATATAGATAAATAGCATAGTTCACGTATTACATGCCAAGATATATGTGTTGTAAGTACTCAATGCTTCTCAAATGATAACCTCTGGAAACATGGTTATAACAAAGTAATCCATTGTATTTTATATAGAAATGAACTTTTTATATTTCAAACATTACGATGATGAAGAACGATAGCGCATTTGTTACAGATCATGCAATTTCATCTTAAGTAGAATAGTTTGTCAATCGATTTCATCTCAAATAGAATAGTTTGAACAAATAATTTTTCATATTCTATTTCAAATAGATTATGCATAAAAGATCTCACACAAACAAGTTGTATTGATTAAACCCTAAATCCTAAATCATAAACTCTAAACCCTAAACCCTGATATAATCTCTAAACTCAAATAGAATGGAACAAAATAAATAATACAATACATACTGGTCAAAATTATAAAATGTATATAATTGCATGGAAAGAAGTTAATGATGACCTAACCATACCACCTCGCCTTTTAAATACTAAATCCTAAACTCTAATCACTAAACTCTAACCCAAATATAAACCTTAAATCCACATATCAAAATCTAATAAATACATAATATTATATATGTAATACTAAATTATACAATATAGATCATAGTATGTTTTTTACAGATTCAAAAACATTTAGCCATAGTGAGAACTTAAGAAAATTACAAACTATATTTATAAACAAAATATATCACTTTTTAGTAACCGTCAAATAGAATGGACCATGATAAAATAGTATAGTAACAAAATATATATATCATATTACAAAATATGAAAATACATATTGTTTTACATTTCTATTCTATATGCATAAATACATACATTGGTTTCGATTGTAGAGATAGAGGTGATCGCCACTGCACAAGTCTTGTCTCTCACCATAAGAGTTTGAAACTCTATTATTCGCCATAATTCTTCGCCATCAACATAGAAAATTTCATCAACAATCTCACAATTACTATACTATGCGGACATACATCTGTGCTATTCCATTTATATATCCTAATTCTGAGAGGAGCTCCAAATTCTTCTCGATAAATTATGTACCCTAATTCTGAGAGGAGCTCCAAGTTGAAAGAAAATAAGCAGGGACGAGAAGACGGTGAAGATAATCAATGGAAAACAAGGAGAACTTACGAGAGTTTCAGAGATCTGAAAAGAATCGAGTTGGAGAAGTTCGGTAGAAAAGGTGTGCTACTAACCGCCGCTTAAACCCTAACGGAGATCCCTAACGCCGAAAACGAGTGACAATGGAGGACGAAAGAGATGACAAAGAAGGACGAAGGAGATGGAAACTCTGTCGATTTCATGCATAGTCGAGGCGTTGGAGGAATTCAGTGAACGACGATGAAAGTTAAAAGAGAAAGATGTGAACGACAGTGAGACACGAGTTACGTTCGTAAGGTTAATAATTAAAATATTTATTTAATTATAGCAGCAGGTTGGGCCGGTAATGTTTCAAGGGTATTAGCTTATTAATATATAATTATAATAGTGTGTACAGAAATATTAGGTTAAATAGCTAGAATGTGAATTACTGTTTTTTTATGTTCATTGAACCCAATTTTCCTTGTTTTAATCCTTATTAAGACACCTATCAGACAAAAAAAAAAGAATCATTTTTTGTATACGAAGAATAAGCGAAAATCAAAATATTCAGCAAGTGTAAAAATAAATTATAGTAAAAATCAGTGTTATCGGCGTATCGCATAACATTAAATGCTATGAAATTATCAGACAACTGAAGGTAAAAACAGCTGATAAAAAAAATACTGAAAGTAAAAACAGTAATCAAAACGACCGGGTAAGATGAGAGACAGCGTTGCGTCAGCGAAGGGTAAAGAGGTGACGTGTCAAGTCACGTGACCACAATCACGTTCGAAATACGAGACCAAAACGCGGAGAACCTCCAAAAGAGACGACGTAGACCCAAAGAAAGGTCAAAACTGTAAATATCAAGGAAGCTGTGGGTCCTATTGTTGAGTGGCAGTGAGCTGTCAAACTGGGGACGAGCTCTTTCCTTTTTTTGTTGGGGGTTAAATGGCAACGTGCGTTTTCATGGGCTCTGACGCTGTTTGTCCCTCACTATTGTAAGATACTTTTAATTTCCCAACAACAAAAACATTTTTTTGCCTCTAAAACAAAGTTGATGGAAAAGCCGATAATGTAAAACTAAAATGTGCCAGCTTTCATGCTGCTGTTCGCCACACTCATACAGCAAAGGACATTCAATACTATTGAAGTTATTGATCCCTTGCAAAATAAATGTATTGTTCTTTTTGGAGAGAAAATCAATGTATTGTTTTATATACTTTCTATCTTATTTCAAACTAAAAGTTACCGAAACCAATTATAAAATGAATTTAAGTGAAATTTTCGACATATTTTAACATTATAAAATTGTTGGATTTTACAATCATAAGTTCATTCTCAAATTTTTTTTATAAAAGAGTACTTTGTATTAAAAAATAATTAAATCAAAATATAAAAAACTAATCTTATTCCACATCTGATTAAGGCGGGTGCGAAGCAGGGCGACAAGGCTAAGAAGGGACCCCCGAAGCCTTAGACCTCATCTGAGTAAGGGGCCTGCAGTTTCTTTATTTTATTTGAATAATGTTGGATTATATTATGAAATCCCTTAGAATCGAGTTTTGTTCTAGTGGTTTTATTTTTATGTCTTTCAGTCTCTATAGTCTTTGGCATGATTATCTCTTTGGTATGACATGGTTGTGTCAAATTGATGAGTTCTTAATGGCATGCGTGTGGTTTACGATTTTTAATACAAGGTTTTCTCTTTGGTATCAACATGGTTGTGATATGGTTTTGATTTCCTTGAATTTGGCCATATGTTATGTTATTTTATTCGGAAGATTTGTCCAAGCGAGAATAAGGTACCATTTGATATTGGTGTGGTTTGCATTGAGTTGGATTACGAAGTATCTTAAGCTGCGTTGCATGATAATTTGGAGAGTATATATGCACGTAAGGTCTGTGATAAACTGTGGTCTGGTTCTGTGGTCTTATTACCGTGTTTTGGTTTCTTGGTTGTGGAGATATTTGGAACAGGAATCTTGGAGATTGTGGTCTGTTGGGTTGATGATACAGGGGACTTCTATGGATTGTGGGCGAGATGGTTTGTTTTGGAGGCAATATATAATTTGGTGTTTCATGGGTGTTAGAGACGGGCACGGTACTTGGGTCTTTGTGAGTTATAATATGGAGTTGGATTTGATGAGACGGATTTTTTATGGGCGTATTGGCTTGTTTTTAGAGGATATTTATTTTAGTTTCTTCATTGGTGCCAAACGGTTTTTCATACGGCTAAATATCTCAAGAAGTTCAGGGTTCCAAAGTTAATTTGTGGAATTATGAAAATTATAAGTTGGAATTGTCAAGGATTTGGGTAGTCATTGGACTTTCAGTTATCTACGGGAAATTTGGGGAAAACATAAACCAGCTTTTCTTTTTCTATCAGAGACAAAGCAACAATTTGATTTTGTACAATCGGTTCAGTTCCATTTTGGTTACAGTCATCTTCATACAGTTGATCCTCTAGGTAGAAGTGGAGGTCTTGCTCTTTTCTATGATTCATCTTTTAAGGTAACCAGGGGCGAAGGCAGACATATTTATTACTGGGTGCACATAAATTAAATAACTAAAAATAATGATATATATAAGTTAAAATAGGTGTTCGAACTCAGGTTCTTCAAAAGTTACGGGTGCACATTGACCGATTAAGCTATTTTCCCTTATATCTCTAATGTAAAAATTTCAAAACCTAAATAACAGTGGGTGCACGTGCAGTCATACTCTATGATGTAGCTTCGCCCCTGAAGGTAACCATTCTGTCATCAAATAATAGAATTATTGATGCGGAGACGGAATATTAAGGGAAACGAATTTTTATATCCTTTGTTTATGGAGAACCAAATCAGAATCTAAGAAATCATGTTTGGGAAAAATTAACTCGAATTGGTATAGTTCGTGATGAACCATGGTTTATAATTGAAGATCTAAATGAGATTACAGGGAATCATGAAAAGGAAGGAGGAGTCCTGCGGCACACTGATACTTTCATACCTTTTAATAATATGATTGCGAATTGTGGTTTGTTAGATTTCCCGAGTTTAGGTAATACTTTATCTTGGAGTGGGCGGAGGAATAAGCAAGTGGTTAAATGTCGGTTGGATCGGGCTTTAGGAAATAATGAGTGGCATAATCTGTTTCCTTACTCTCATGTAGAATATTTGAGAATGGTAGGTTCGGATCATAGACCTATTGTGGCGTCTATTGAGAATAAAATACTTAAATTTTGTCGACAGTTCAGGTTTGATAAAAGATGGATTGGTGAAGAAGGTCTAATGGAATCCATCAATCGGGGCTGGCATTCGAGTAATAGACGTGGGGATGTAGGAATTGTTGGGAAAATTCACAATTGTAGACATGAGATTTCGGTTTGGAGAAAAGCTAATCCACGGTATGGGAAAGACAAAATAAATAACTTACAAAAGGCTCTTGAGGAAATACAAAATGATTTTTCCAAAAAAAATGATGAGGTCCTGGAAGTATCTCGAAAATTACAGGAAGCATATCGAGATGAGGAACAATATTGGGAGCAAAAGAGTAGAACGAAATGGCATACCTGTGGTGATCGGAATACGAAATTTTATCATGCTCTTACTAAACAGAGAAGGATTCAGAACAGGATCACTGGCCTGTATAATGAAGAAGGAGTTTAGGTTAATTCTGAGTCCAAGGTGGAAGAAGTTGCAGAAAAATATTTTATGGATTTGTTCCACACGTCATCCCCAGAAGATTTTGATAGCTTCCTAGAGGAAGTCCCTTCTTCGATAACGGATGGTCAAAATCAGAAACTTATGGCTGAGGCTACGGAAGAGGAGGTTAAAGCAGCACTATTTATGATGCATCCAGAAAAAGCCCTTGGACCAGACGGAATGACTGCACTTTTCTATCAACAATCCTGGTCAATCATCAAAGAGGACGTGGTAAATATGGTTAATAATTTCCTTACTTCAGGAGTTTTTGATGATAAATTAAATATGACGAATATTTGTCTTATTCCCAAAACGGTGAGACCCATTAGGATGACTGAATTGAGACCAATTAGTTTATATAACGTTGGGTATAAGATTATTTCCAAGGTATTATGTCAGCGACTAAAAGGTTTGCTACCAAAGCTGATATCGGAAACTCAGTCTGCGTTTGTATCTGGAAGATTAATTTCGGATAATATTCTTATTGCTCAGGAAATGTTTCATGGTCTCCGCACAAACAAGGCATGCAAAGATAAGTTCTTAGCAATTAAGACGGATATGAGTAAGGCTTATGACCGTGTAGAGTGGCCTTTTATCAAGCGATTATTATTAAAGATGGGTTTTTCGAGTGATTGGGTGACCCTAATGATGCAATGCATCTCTTCAGTTAATTATCAGGTTTTATTGAATGGACAGCCGAAAGGGCATATTGTCCCACAGAGAGGGTTAAGGCAAGGCGATCCATTGTCTCCATATTTATTTATCTTGTGTACTGAAGCCCTCATAGCAAATATTAAGAAGGAAGAACGTGAGAAACGATTAACGGGACTGAAAATTGCACGAGGCAGTCCAAATATTTCTCATCTCTTATTTGCGGATGATAGCTTATTTTTCTGTAAGGCTACAAAAGAGGAATGTGGTATAATTTTAAAATTACTCAAAGAGTATGAGGCAGCCTCTGGCCAACAAATTAACTTTCAGAAATCATCGGTTCAATTTGGTCATAAGGTCCCAGATAATATTAGAGCAGATATTCATAATATTCTGGGGATTCCTAGTGTAGGAGAGATGAGCAATTATTTAGGAATACCGAAAAGTCTTGGGGGATCTAAAATACAAATTTTTGGTTACCTGAATGACCGAGTTAATAATAAAGTAAATGGCTGGACAGTTAGATTTCTTACTAAAGGGGGAAAGGAAGTTCTGATCAAATCAGTGGCTGCACCGATGCCAACGCATGTAATGTCATGTTTCAGACTTCCAAAAGGAGTTACAAAGAAAATAACAAGTACCCTTTCTCATTTCTGGTGGGGAGGAAGTGGAAATAAAAAAGGAATACACTGGCTTTCCTGGGATAAAGTGTGTACTCCTAAGGAGGAGGGAGGGCTGAATTTTAGAGATCTTCAAGATTTTAATACAGTCCTGTTGGCTAAACAATTCTGGCGGTTACTAGATAAACCAGATTGTTTGTTCTCAAAAGTCTTTAAAGGCCGTTATTTTCGAAATACAGATCCTTTGGACGATCACAGATCATATTCATCCTCTTATGGATGGAGAAGCATCTGCTCAGCTAGATCTCTGGTTAAAAAAAGGCTAATCAAAAAAGTGGGAACAGGACACTCCATCTCCGTATGGACAGATCCATGGATTCCCGCTCCTCGCTCAAGGTCAGCAATACCAAAACCAAATATTCAATTTTTAAACCCTTCATTAAAGGTGGAACATTTCATTAATCCAATTGATTGCTCATGGAATGTAGACTTGCTGAATGCCCATATACATCCCGATGATGTCAAATTGATTCGAGGTTTAGCAATTAGTAGATCTCAAAAAGCAGATACAGTGGAGTGGAGCTTTACGGAATCTGGTAAATATTCGGTTAAATCAGGTTTTCGAACGGAATCTTTATACCCAGATAGAGTCCAGAGGACTATTTTCTATGGACCTAATATTAAACCGTTATTTTCCTTTTCTTGGAAACTGAAATGTCCACCAAAATTGAGACATTTTGTGTGGCAATTTCTTTCTGGTACACTACCAGTGTTCAAAAATCTGACAACTCGAGGGATTGTTTGTGATACACGATGTAGCACGTGTGGGGCAGATGAGGAGACTACTAACCATGTTCTTTTCGAATGTCCACCTGCACTACAAACTTGGGCACTTTCTAGGATTCCCTCTTCTCCAGAGATTTTTCCATCGGCGTCTGTTTTAACCAATATGGATTATTTATTTTGGAAATTACCAAAAGTGGAAGATTTGCACTATTTTCCATGGTTACTATGGTATATTTGGAAGGCAAGAAATGACAAGATATATTCAAATAAGGATGCCAATCCACAGGAGATTTTAAGGTTGGCAGAGGTGGAAAGTAGGATGTGGACAGAGGCACAGCTAACCGTTAAGGCTCCTACAGAGAATTCCTATACTGGGAATGCACATCATTCGGAGTCTCTAGCCCTGGAAGATTCTAGAGTTTGTTATATTGATGGCGCTTGGAAAGAGGGTGATAAGTTCACAGGACAAGGGTGGTTTTGTAGAAAGAGTGGATCAACAGAGGTCATGATGGGGGCGATGAATCTTCGTAGAAGTTTATCACCTCTCCATGCTGAATGTGAAGCACTAATTTGGGCAATGGAATGCATGAAGACCCTCCAATATTCTGATGTAGTTTTTGCAACGGATTGTTCTCAACTGGTGAAGATGGTGTCGACACCTGAAGAATGACCTGCTTTTTCTACACACATGGAATAATTCAACCGAAGTAAGATGTTCTTCCCCTATTTTCGGATCAGACATATTCTTAGAGCACAAAATACCTTGGCGGATAAGCTTGCACGTGGTGCGAAGAGTTCTCCTTCAACTTTGCTTTATGTCGATTCAATTTAGTATTTGAATGTTGTTGTCAAAAAAAAAAAATTCCACGATCACTAAAACACTAAGGTTTTGAATGGTGACCATCGTCCCGCTCCGCCCTGCAGTTAACAGTAACAAAAATCTCTACATATGCTATATATCTATACATTTTTATAACTGTTAAAACCGCACCGCAGTTGAACCGCTTGTTCCGCACCGCTCAAACCGCAGTCACCATTCGGAGCCTAATAACTTGATAAGAAAACTTAGGTATTATTTTGTAAAATTTAAATGTAGTTTTAAGTAATTCTTAAAATACTAACTAACGTTTTTAGAATTTCAATTTACAAGTACATTTCAATCGTCACTATGTGCGTTATCTTGTACATTAAATTTAATTTTAATTTGAGTTGGGTTTGGTCATCATTTTATAAAACATTTTATGAACGTTATCATGCCTCTGCCGCTTAGCTAACAAACTATTGTCAACCGTTATGTGAATTAATTAATTTAAATAAATAATAATGGCTGGCAGAAAATAATAATGCCAATGCGAAAAACACATAATATTTGCCAAGTTGGCTAGCGTAGAGCATGCTAGAAAAAGAAGAAGAGAATGCCAAAATTACAATTCAGACCCTTTACATTACTGGTTACTGGACTAGACTCGTGGCCACACGAGTCGTTATCAGTAATCTGCCAAAGTACGGATGATTATTTTGCTAATTACTCCCTCTGTTTTTAAAAGATGCATATTCTAGACTTTTCACATATATTAAGAAAACTCATTAAATATACATTGTTTTTTGTGAATAACAATTTTCCATAACTTTAAACCAATAGAAATTCCATAAACACTATTAATTTTTTTGAAACTTACAATTTTTCATAAAATCATATATTGAAAAAGTAAAAAATGTACTCCCTCCGTTTTATAATGTAAGTAGTTTTGGCTAAAAGCACAAAGATTAAGAAAATTATTATGTTTTAAAAAGTATTGTATATTAAGTAGGTTAGATATAACTTAACCAATCAAAAATAAGTTTATTTAATTTGATTGGTCACACTATACTCAATAAATGTAAAAGTTACCTAGAAATATGAAAACTACTTACATTTTGAAACAAAAAAGTTTACCTAAAACTACTTACAATATGAAACGGAGGGAGTATCTTTTTAAAACAAATTTTTTTTCCAGAACATACATATTTTAGGAACGGAGGGAGTAATTTATTTGATGGTTAGAGTTTTTTCGAATTATAATAATAATTGATCATGAGAGATTCCCAACGGCAGCAAGAAAAGAGCACGCCGTTGAAATAATATTCAAATGAGAGTCATATTAAATCGACCGGTCAAAGGTCAAACGGGCATTACTCTTTTCACTTTATTTTGTTTAAAAATGATTCAAATGATAGGGAATTTAAATGCAAGTAGTTACGTTTGGTATCTTAAAGTGCGATTAAAGAAAGAACGAAAGAGAGGAAACTGGGCACGACGGTAATTATATCGTAGAAATGTGGGTACAAGGGTAATAAAGATGTTTTGTGTTATTATTACTATTAAACATGTTTTTTTCCTTCTTAACGGTCGTACGTTTATTCACTTACCACAACGAAAATAATCAAGAAAGCCCTTATATATTTTTAAAAATAATAGTTAGTTATGTCTGTAATTTAGTTAACTTACACTTCAACCTAGTTATCGTTCAATGACAAAAAGGTAATTTCACGTTTTATTTTTTTTATTTTTATTTTTATTTTTTTTTGCTGTCAAAAAAAAATAATAAAACGTGAAATTACCTTTTTGTCATTGAACGATAACTAGGTTGAAGTGTAAGTTAACTAAATTACAGACATAACTAACTATATAAAGTTTAGGAAAAAGCTTAAAATCTAATTTCTTTTACTTTAGTTCACCTCATTTTTTTCGTGCTAATAATGGTTTTTATTGTCATTTTATAAAAAACTAAATAATGATTTATAAGATATATTTTCTCGTCAATATAATTTTTTTCTTATTTATTATAGCAAATGACAGATTTCTTGTCCTCAATTTTTTTTAATTTTTTTTTGAACACCGTCCTCAATTTTATATAATATGTTTTTTGACAAATGTTTCTAACTGAGTATGTAATTTAAATGGATTTTTTGGCGACAAAAATGAAAAATTAATTGAGAAATTGTTTTTTTTTTTTTATCAAATTGAGAAAAAAACATATTTAGAAAACGAAACCGTCGACATCCAAAAAGACGAGAGGGTATAATGTAATTACACGAATATATAAATAAATAAATATATATTCACCACTTCGCTTCCAACCCCTTCTCTCTCTCCTTCCACTTTTGTCTCAGTCTCTCTCTCTCTCTCTCTCTCTTTGTCGTCAGTATCACCCGCCGGCAAGAAACTCGAGTTTGAATTGTTTGGACTGCGACCACCAGTTAGTTTAAAGGAGTAGATAAGAAACAGAGCTAAGAAATACAAGTGGAAAGAGAAGGTTGATGATGGTGAAATGGATTCGTTCTTGGTTATCTAATCGACTCAACTCTTTCTCGGAGTAGGAACTGTGTATTTGGTTAGGTTCTTGTTCTATGGGGAAGGTGGCGGTTGCGTTCGCCTCGGCTGCGGTTGTGGCGGCTTGTTCAGTGGCGGCGGTGATGGTGAGGAGGAGAGTGAAGAGCAGAAGGAAATGGAGGACTGTGGTTGAGATTGTGAAGGAGTTTGAGGAAGGCTGTGATGCTCCTGTGGGGAGGTTGAGGCATGTGGTGGACGCTATGGCGGTGGAGATGCACGCTGGTTTGGCTTCTGAAGGTGGCTCCAAGCTTAAAATGCTTCTCACTTATGTTCATGATTTGCCTAATGGGTTAGCTTTCCTTCTTTTATTGATAAGAGTAATGTGTGAAGATAATCTTTACCTCAACTCCCTAGTTCGAATAAATGACCAATAGGACCGAAACTAATATTAAATGTGGTGGTTTCGGGTCGGGGAATTACGGGATTCAGCCTCGAACCTCCTGACATGCAAAAAAAAAATGCTTACCCATAGATTGATAGAGTAATGTGTGAAGATAATCTTTAGCAGTCCGAATGAATGACGACCACTGAGACAAAACTAATATTATATGTTGTGGTTTCGGATTTGAAACTTTTGGTATTAAAAAAAAGAGATCATTCTTTTGGTTGTTATCTTGTCCATGTCCCTTGATTTTGCTATTTTTATTTTTATTTTTATTTTTGTATAGTGGAATACTTTGTTGCTGCGTGATTCATAGAGTTACAATGTCTTGCTCTAAAATGGGAGTAAACGAGTCCTAGTCTTTGAGCTTTAGTTGGAGCTAAAGAAGTGTCAGTGGGTACCATTTCTCACAGGCACAGATTCTGTTCCTTCTTTTTTTTTTTTTAAACTTTATGTGACGTTTACATATATAGTGTAAAAGCTTGTAGGTGTTCTTCTTTTTTTTTATCGCTCTCTTATCTCGCTGACCTTTACTTTGGTATCTTGTTCCTATCCACTCGATTGCGACTGTTCAAGGACAATGCACTTGTTTCCTCATATATTTTCTAGCCATTGGATTCTCTTTTTAAGTGTTGCACTGACTGACTTTTTATACTTCCAGGACGGAGAAAGGAACTTATTATGCACTACACCTTGGAGGCACTTACTTTAGGATCTTAAGGGTTCATCTGGGTGGTGAGAGGTCATACCTAGATGTTCAAGATGTTGAACGACACCCTATACCTTCCCATTTGATGAATAGCACCAGCGAGGTGGTGACTCTTCACACTCTCTTTTTATTTCTCACCAGTCCCTTGTTTGCTATTATATTAATGTAAGTTGCTTAATGTTAGTATCCGTTATATTCCTTGTTCAAATGATTGCAGGTTCTTTTCAACTTTCTAGCCTTTTCATTGGAAAGGTTTATCCAAAAAGAAGGAAACGAATCTAATTCGCAAGGTGTTAAAAGGGAACTCGCATTTACGTTTTCGTTCCCTGTCAAGCACACTTGTATATCTTCCGGAGTTCTAATCAAATGGACCAAAGGTTTTGAGATTAGTGAAATGGTTAGTAATTAAGATGGTATACTTAACATTACTTTTTAGATTCTCTTCTACTGTGGCTTGGTTTTCAGATGAAGCAGCGAGTCTTTTGATTGGATTAGTAGTAAACGTTAGCTATCTTATGATTTTGTGACAATGTAATCCATCTCTTGTTATATGCTCATTAAAAGTTATTTTGTCATGTTAACATGCAAATTTTAATTTATTTTAGGTTGGGAAAGACATAGCTGAATGTCTACAAGGAGCTCTAAACAGAAGAGGCCTTGATATCCACGTTGCAGCTCTTGTAAGTTCCCCTTTTAGAAAAATTGTGATGCCTTAGCTAACTATTAGAAAAATGATGATTTGTTGTTCTAAATTCAGTTTTCCTTTTTTTTTTGAGCTAGGTAAATGATACTGTTGGAGCACTGTCACTTGGATACTATCATGATCCAGACACGGTTGTTGCGGTTGTATTCGGAACAGGTAGTAACGCGTGTTACTTGGAGCGAACCGACGCCATAATCAAGTGTCAGGGTCTGCTTACAACTTCTGGAAGCATGGTACTAATAGTCTATTAGAAAAAAAAAAAAAAAAGCTATCACGCTTAAGATTCCTCAGATGAAGAAATGTTTTCTTATATGTTTCAGGTGGTCAATATGGAGTGGGGAAATTTTTGGTCCTCACATCTGCCTAGAACTGCATATGACATTGACTTGGATGCAGAGAGTTCTAATCCAAACGATATGGTAGAGTCATCTTTGCTTTATCCATAAATTATTTATCTTCAGGTGAAGAACAAGCAGTGATTCTTTTATATATATGTAGGGATTTGAGAAGATGATAGCAGGACTGTATCTAGGTGACATTGTTCGTAGAGTGATTCTTCGCATGTCACAAGAATCTGATATCTTTGGACCTTCCTCGTCTGTGTTTTCTCAGCCTTACGTTCTGAGGTACATTACATATCTGCTGGTTCTTAATGCTCTAATTAGATGCTTGATTCTCACGTTATCGGAACAACTAACATTGTATACTTCAATCTCTCAGAACAAACTCAGTCTCAGCTATGCATGAAGACGACACACCTGAGTTACAAGAAGTAGCAAGAATCTTGAAAGACTTAGGGGTAAGTTAAAAAAGCTCATCTATTATGTTAAAAACAAATGTTATATGGAACTTAAAGAAGCTTAACCTTCCATAGGTATCAGATGTACCATTGAAGGTGAGAAAGCTGATGGTGAAAATATGCGACGTGGTGACACGAAGAGCAGGGAGGCTAGCAGCAGCGGGAATAGCGGGGATCTTGAAGAAGATAGGTCGAGATGGTGGAGGAGGAATCACGAGCGGGAGGAGCAGAGGCGAAATGCAGATGCAGAGAAGAACAGTTGTTGGAGTGGAAGGAGGTTTGTACATGAAGTACACCATGTTTAGAGAATACATGGAGGAAGCTTTGGTTGAGATTCTAGGAGAAGAAGTGAGTCAATACGTCGTCGTTAAAGCCATGGAAGATGGTTCTAGCATTGGCTCTGCTCTTCTCGTTGCCTCCTCTTTACAGTCATGATTAATGTTTTTATTATATAATTGGTTTATGTTGGTGAGTCTGTGTATATACACATTTATTCAATATTTGTTTGTTGTTATTTTATCATTGTTAAATAGACGCATATGTATAAGCTTCCGTGTAAATGTTTAGGAAGAACCTACTCATCCACATTAAAAGTAATGTGATCTTATTTCAAGTGAAGGAAACTGGAATCAGAAAAAGCTTCATCATTTGGTGGGCTGGGAACAAATACTCAAATCAAAACTCACTCGTTCACATTATTTTATGTCACTATTTGGCTCAAAAATAAAACTGAACGATAATTGTTACAGAAAAACAAATAGTAAAAAACAAATCAATGTGCTTCTTCTGTTGATTGAATCATGCACTGGTGGGAGGCATCTTCCTATACTCTGTACAGGGAAACAAAAGAGACCTTAAGAAATACATAATGGAGGAGAAACTTAGAAGATGGAATGTGAAACCTGCATTTTCTTTTTTTTTTTTACATTACCTTCTTGGTTGCTCCAGAGCTGAGCTGCTTGAGTGTTCAATGGTGAGCTGATGTTCGGTTCTGAGCATCACACACACACATACACTTAGGTATTAGATTAACTAACCAAAGAGCTTACAAGCAAAGAAATCAAAGGTAAACTACCTCCCAGAAGACTCTGGATTGATAGTAGTATTGTCCTCACATCATAAGCAGATGACCATTTATCCTTTCCCACAAAGACAACAAAATGTGAAAACTGATTTTTTTTCTAGCACAAAAGACACAAGTGGAAGTTATATTTATATATATCTAACCTGAAGAATGTCCAAGCAGATATTGCCATAGACATCAACATTGGGATGGAAGCAAGTAGTCTGGAACTTGATCTTTGGAGGCTTGAAAGGATAGTCACTGGAGAAAGAGAGTGAGAGTCTGTACTCAGTTCCTTCAGACACAGTCTCTTTGCTTCCTTTTATTGCCCCTTTCCAACAGAAGATGTTGTCTTCCTCAGGGAAAGCCGATGCTCCCGGGTTGTTAAGGCCCATTTAATAATTCATTGATCATCAAGAGAAGAGAAAGAATGTTTATGTACAGATCATGAATCAAAATAGTTGAAGTTGACAAACTATAAAATTTAGATTCTTTGATGATGGTTGTATGTGTCTTTTATGAAGTTTTCTCATATATATATTGCCAGAACAAGTTTTTTTTCCAGACTTCTTTTGAATTACTGAGAAATGTCGGATACAATTTTTTTAGGGACAATTTGCTCTATATTCATAACAGAGGGAAATTAAGAATATAGCCATGCTACAGTTTTTCTGTTTTTCTTGGGAGATGAGAAAATTTGCACACAAATATGACTAAAATCTCCTTTTAAGCGCGTGCGCGTGATGTTGACACTCCAAAACCAAATTTGTCATACTATACTACATACCATATAGTATCGTCACACAGAAAAGTTAAATCGTTGCGAGGTTGAGTTTGATCTATTTCGTAGTTGTACTATACATGATTATGATATAGTATAGTACTATAAGCAAAGTAATGTATGGAAAAAAACAAAAGTGGTGGACATGCAAGATAAATAAACAACCTATACTAAACAATAGTGTAATTTCCTATCATTTGCTGCACTAGTCAAGTCAAGCAAAACAAAAACACGCAATCTATGAAACACAATAAGGCCAACACACGCACATGATAGTTTCATATATTATGTGACGATACTATACATAATTACGACATAGTATAATAGTATAATCAAGTAGCGTGTAAAAAGAAGGAGGGAGGGAGGGAGAGGGAGGAAGGGAGGGAGAGAGAAGGAGGGAGGGAGGGAGGAACTGGGAAAGTAGTTGTAAAACTACCTTTCTATTCTATTATAGAATAGAACATAACAAAATATTGCATTCTAATTTGAACTGATAATTTTTCAAATGTGATGGATGTAAGAATACATAAGAATTGAATCACCAGATCATTAATCACTTGAATGTTTCTCTAATATAAAAAACCTAACAAAAACACTTTGAAAAAAAAATTATGTTGTATTCTATGATTCCTACTAAAATAGAATAGTATATTGTAATGGTAACTGTTTATCTTCTTCAAAAAATTTCATTTCTCTGGCAATTAAAGTAGACGAACAGTTTGATAATCAACCTTCTGTATCGATCATTGCTGCATTCTAGTTACACGAACAAAACCACCGCCGAGCTCGAGCTCCGTTTACCACCATTCTTGGAGCCGTCGTCATTTCTACTTCTTCTTAGCGATGTTTCCTCATTATTTCATTCTTAAGATGAGTATATATGATGTGCATACGGTTCAGTTTCATTTGTAATTCTTACAAAAACGAGTTAAAAAAATCATTTATCTAATAAAACACACGCGCAGGATAGTTTTGTCATTAATACATAATATATAGAGAATACTATAGCCATCAACTTGTTATGGGTATAGACTCAATATTTTTTCTGCTATGTACATGGTCCCTAATTTCTCATTTTTTATTCAGTTTTTAGACGATAACTTAAGATACTAATTTACCTACTCCTTAATTTTCACAAAGTAAATATATATAAATCTGAACATCGGTGCTTCAAAAATAGAACGTATAAAGTGTTTCACCCTCGAACAGTTCATTCAGATCCTAACAATTTTACGCACTTCACAGGCCATCTTATTATATAAAGTAGACTTTGTCTCTC
The DNA here is from genome assembly GCF_020379485.1 of Brassica napus. Taxonomy (NCBI): domain Eukaryota; kingdom Viridiplantae; phylum Streptophyta; class Magnoliopsida; order Brassicales; family Brassicaceae; genus Brassica; species Brassica napus. The sequence goes on along the minus strand of NC_063441.1, from coordinate 2,129,158 downwards.
TCTTGGTGATTCCACGTCATCAATTCATTCAACATGCATCCCTCTTTTAAACTCTGTGTTTTGTTTCATTTGTTCTTACATTTTAAGGGCTTTGTCGTATTCATTTATTAGGTTTCTGTTTTGTAAAACCATTATTGAGATTCAGGAGATGTACCGTCATGAATAGTCTATGAGTTAAGCTCCGATTCCGTCGATTCGTATTTGGCTCATATCCTCCGAAACGATGTCTTGATTCATAACTTCTTAACTCCATCAATTCACATCAGTCATGATTTCACATTCAGTGTTATTTATCTCTCTTATATAAAAAGGTAAGCTTCATCCCTTGAATATCATCTTCACAATTCGTTCTTTTCATTTGCTTTGTTTATGAGCTTTTGTGACCTTTAGTTTCTAGGGTTCATGTCTACTGAAAGCTCTAATGGAGGCTGTATCCGGTGGTTCCCGGATCTACCATACTCCCACACTCGGTTCTGTTGTCAACTCCATAAAATGGAATCATACGAGTAAGAACTGTCCGATTAGTCACATTTTTTTCTGGGTTTCGTGATAGGTGTGAGACTAAAGAAGTAATGCCTTTCACGTAGTGATTTGCTATTCTCACTTTTGATCTCAGGTTATGCAATTATTGAGCTTTGATTTTTTAGAATGTATCAAGATATTATGTGATCTGTTGTTTGAATTGAGTTTATTGTTTAAACTGGTGTGCGCCTTTAAGGATCTTATTTGGGAATGTGATTAGTCAGTAGCTTTCAAATGAAATGATCATATTTAGAAAATTCAGTTTCTTTCTTCTTTTTCTTTGATGTGTTGCAGTTCAGTTTTTTTTAATGCAGATTTAGTTGTAGCGAGGTCGGAAGATGATAAGAACATATACATATGTGGCAAAAAGATGAGTATAGTTTGGGAATTCAAAAAGATGAGAATAGTTTATAATATCTTGCAGAATTCTAAATTCGAGGAGTAGAGGATTAACCGAGAGCGTGATGTCATCCTCAAGGAAATGCAAGAGGTAATGGCATCATTACTCTGTTTTCTTAAAAATTCAAACTTTTTATGTTCTGTTCTCTATGGTTTTAGTTCAGATGTTGTATAATAGTTTATGTGTGTGTGAGTAATTGTGAGTCTTTTGAACTACAGTTCACATTTTTTCCAAGCCTTTATATTTCCAGAACAATAGTTACAAGAATGATAATAACTCTTTAATGCGCAGTGATGACTGAACAACAAGAGATGTGAACTGTAGTTTGTTCAAGACAGAGATGCGAGCGTGTCTATGATCCGAGTGAGGCTAGCATTGGATGGAGTGTGGTAACTGAAACCATGGCAGGTCAATTTTTTATATTTCAGACTACTATCTGATAAAGAGGGGCACAATAACTGGTTCGGTGGTGGTTAAAATGAAACATGCGATTGCAGTTAAAGTCCAATCTTATGGGTTTTTGTTGGGTTGTAAGCGAAACAAAGCTGTCTTGGTTGTTGATAGTACTATAGATCTTTATTAGTTGATCGGATGTGTGTAGCTATGACCAGGCAGGAACATATGTATATAAGTTGATATATTTTGGTGATAATTTTGATGAATGCTAAACTATTGAGGGGAATGTTCTCAAATTGGGGTGAAGATGAGTGTTCTTCACAAGTGGTGGAAATCAGTATTATAGTAATGAAACTTCAGGGTTTACAGAAAAGCTTACCTATTACGTTAGATCCTTGCCAAAAAATAAATAAGAAGAAAATTTAATTTGTTGGGAAGATGTAGATTCTTTTTACTGTAGCCAAAGGTATCGCTTACAAAAAGGTTTCAAGGTACTTTTATCTAAAATGTTTGAAAGTATTATTCTGCAAGAAGTTAATATATTATACAAGTATATATATTTAATTTTAACTTACTTTACAAAAATTCAAAATCGATAATGCAGGAATTGAAATAAAATCAATATATTCATATATTTGGAAACTATTTCCTTAATAAAGTGTCACATAAATATGATTTTATCTATGAATTTCTTTGATATTTATATTAACAGCTAAATTTTGAGTCCAAATTATTGTATCAAAATATTTTGAAATAAAATCGATATATTCATATATTTGGAAACTATTTCCTTCATAAAGTGTCACATAAATATGATTTTGTTTATGAATTTCTTTGAAATTTATATTAACAGCTAAATTATGAATCCAAATTATTGTATCAAAATATTTTAAAATAAATAATAAAAGAAAACCATTAATACAACATGTTACAAAATAATTGTATGTAAAAGACTATTATATTGTTTATAAAAAATTTAGACAAGACCAGGGCAGCCAATTGCTGGAAGGAAATATACAGATCAATCCATCAAATTAGTGTCTCTAGGCTCGAATATTACCGATCTTAACACATACTATTATTAGAAGCAAATGACTAAATTCATTTTTATTATGTACTATGTTTCATAAAGTTGTATTATATTTGTTGGTCTAAACTGTTGTATTATGTGTGTTTTCATATGTTTTGGAATGTTTTTTCAGCTGCTTCTCGGTTATGCTGGACTTTTTGTTGCAGGTATGCCAAGGAAAAGGTTAAAAAGGTATCATCTCTCTCCCGAAGCCCTATTTTTTCAATCTTGCTTTGGTGAAGGCAACAATGGACTTACACTGTATCCATCTCTCTACTGGCTTTCCTGTATCTTTGTTGTAACTGTTGTAAAATGCTTCTTTTGGTTAAAAATGCAGTTTATTAACGCTTATGACTATTTAACGCTTATGAAGGTTCAGAATTTTTAAAAACTGGAAGCACTGCAGTAAAAATGGTTTGTAATTAAAACTATTGCCAGCTTCATAGACAAACAAGCTTGACTGTGTTTATCTTCATTACTCCTCTTTTTTTTTTTTTTGAATGAATGCTAAATTATATTCATCAAAAAACCTTTGTACAACAAGTGTGTCTTATTTGGAAATTAATATAGCCTACTTCTACCTCAAGCTATCCCAAAAAATGCTACTCCATAATTCCTACTCCAAAATTTCTACTCCTCTCTACTAACCAAAGACTATTTACAATCTCGAAGCAAACCAGAATTGCAAAATGCCTTGATAGCCCTCCACACCTTTGGACTGCAGTATACTCAGCTTGTTCCTGATAGCTTTATCAGTAAGTTTGATCAGAATTTGCAGGGGAATGGCTTGCTCACCATGCCTACGGTTGTTTCGCTCTCTCCACACCGCATAAAGGACAGCTTGAAACGCATACTTGAGACAGAAGAGTTGTTGCTTGCCCATAGTTGATGTTGAAAACAATCGTACTAGAGCCTCCCAATCATCAGTGAACCCATTCCTCAGAATCCCTTTAGTGAGCTGCTTCCATATTGAGGATGAGAAGGAGCACTCGAAGAATAGGTGGTTTCGTGTCTCCTGTCCATTCCTGCATAAAATGCAGGTTGTGTCGACACTCTGATCCCAACTGGAGATGCGGTCCAATGTAGAGAGTCTGTTCTGGATTGCCAGCCAAGTCATAAACGAGAATTTCGGAGTGGCTTGAGCAAACCAAACGCACCGAGCCCAACTACACTGAGCTACGATCACTCTGGTAAGCTTCCAAGTTTCCATTGTAGAAAACTTTGGTTTGAACCCAGACTCCCTTCTCCACAGATCAACATCCATCACTGCCGTGCCTTGCCTATTCCGCAAACTCTCTAAACCCTTCTCGATATCATTTAGAATGGTCCTTCGATGCCTACGTTTCCTTCTCGTGTTATTGAGAGCTTCCTCCACTGTTGCTTCTCTTCTAATTCCCAAATCAATAATCCCTCTGTCCCCCAAAAGATCAGCCAGAACTCCCCACTCTGACCAATTGTCGAACCAAAACGAAGTGTTACTTCCGTTCCCCACTGCCTTTCTATGAAAATTTCTAGCCACCGTCCTCAGTTTTAGCATCTTTTTCCACATCCAAGATCCACCTTGAGATTTCTCATTAACTTCCCAGAAGTTCCTCTTCTTGAGCAGGTTTGATTTAATCCATTTCCCCCAAAGAGAACCTCCTACTAACATTCTCCAGATAAGCTTCAAGCCATAAACCAAGTTCACTTCTTTTAAATCCCTGATCCCCAATCCTCCCTCCTTTAGCGGTTTACAAATATCTCTCCATGCAACCTTAGCTCCAGTTGTCTTTAGCTCTGGTCCCGTCCAGAGAAAAGCTGAGCAGAGATGAGCTATATCTTTCATACATTGACTCGGAAGCCTGAAGACTGCATTCCAAAAATTCACAATACTCATAATCACAGATTTTAAAAGTTGTAATCTCCCTGCATAGGAGAGGAACCGGCTTGTCCACGAGCATATGCGAGTTCTGATCTTCTCAAGCAGAGGTAGGTAATCCTGTTTAGCCATAGCCTTAGTCATCAGAGGGAGCCCCAAATATCAGAGGGAGCCCCAAATACCCCAAATACTGATCAACTTTGTTTTGGTACAATTGATTGATCTGGCTGAACTGAAGAAAGGTCCTCTAGAACAGTTCACACATGAGATGAAACTTTTTCTATGGAAGCAATGTTTGGCTGAACAAATGTTGTATCTTATCACTTTTGTTGATTTATTATGTAGGTACGATACAGTAACTCTCAGACTTTGTTTGTGAAAGGCTTTCTTTTCGTATGTTTTGTGGGCATTGAATTTTCAAAAAATGTGACTATATTTAAAAAACTATCTGATGAACAAATGTGGATTGATCCGAAATTATACCATATAATATATTTCAAACATGATATATAATATTTTGATAAAAAACATCATATATAATATTTAAATGATTCTAAATTACTTAACAAAAGCAAAACATTTTTAAGGAAAACAATTATAGTAAATTTGTTAAATAAAAATAGATTAAATATATATACAATATAATCAAATACAAAAAAAAACTAATAGAATAAAAATACAACAATCACTGATTTTACTATTAAAATTAAAAAAAATATATATACTATGTATTTCGCCCGCACATGCGGATATATACATTTCATAATTACTTATTAATACATACATTATAATTATCTTTTATTTTAATATATATATTTAGATTTTGGATCATTCTAATTGTTATTAATATTAATCATTTATCTAATCAAAAAAATAAATAACTTCATGACTGCCTACAAATTTTTCAAATAAAAAATTTAAAATATATAAACTGTTATAATTATTTATTTTTTGTATTTGCCAGATGGGTAGTGATGAGTTAGGAGACCGATTGTATTTGATTACCATCCAGTTTACTGACTATTTCGATAACGCTATGTCAATTTAATATTAGTTCCTGTTCAATAAAATTTAGAAATTAATAAATCTATCAAATAATGTTAACCTGTCCAATTGATTACAAAATTTATTTAATTTTTTGGAGGTTTCTAATGGATTTTGTTTTCCTTATCGAGAATTGTACTTCATAATTTATGTTATTTATGGATAATATTTTGAATTTTATTATATTTTATTTTAATATGTCTCATAAATTTTTCGATATTATTTATGGAAAAATAATATTATTCACCTAAAATAAAGAATTACAACACATATACAATACAATTCTAATTAATAATAATATAAAATCTGTAACTTCTAAAACTATACACTATTTATTCCATATTTTGAATGAAAGTATCTTCTTAAACACACAAATTATTTTGGGACATTGCAATTATACATACACACAATAACTGCCTCTTGATACTGAAGTTAATTTGTTCCCTCTTGTCCATGTCAAATATTGAGTACCAGCTTTTTTTCATGGCTGATGCTTTCTCCCAAAGACATTGGTATTATGATGTAAAATCTGTTACTTTTAAAACTATACACTATTTATTTTATATTTTGAATTTTGTTATGCCCGTCACCTAGTATAACTTAAAAACAAGATAATTGAATGGTTAACCAAGGATATCTCTCACCTAATAATAATTTTAAGATGACACAAATAAAAAAAAAGGAAACAGAAAGAAGAAAATAGGGGGAAAACACATCTTTGACAATTTACGTACACACTTCTGCTTATTCGTGGTAGGTTTTGTTCTTCCCTCGTTCCATTCATGCAATTTCTTGGCTTTCACGGAAGCCACGACAAGAACAAGAAATAAAGATTTCACTGAGATCATATTGGTTCCATTGTGCGTGTAACCGCAATGCGAACTTGGGAGAACCCGGTTACACTTGCGTGTAACACGGCCTTCAAGAAAACTCTACCTTCTTGCACTCTCCTTATCATCTTTATCGCCGTGTTATGCCCGGTAGTAATGTCTCAGATGGTTGTGCCAGATTCAGACGCAGATTGTCTCCTGAGATTCAAAGATACATTAGCAAATGGTTCGGGGTTTAATAGCTGGGATCCATTTACATCACCATGTCGAGGAAATGACGCGAATTGGTTCGGTGTTCTATGTACCAATTTCGTATACGGGTTACAACTTGAGGGAATGAGCTTAACCGGGAAGTTAGACGTAGAACCATTGGTTCCTATGAAGAATCTACGAACCATAAGCTTCATGAACAATGATTTCATTGGCCCAATGCCTCAGGTTAACAGGCTTACTTCTATGAGATCTTTGTATTTGTCTAATAACCGGTTTTCGGGGGAGATACCAGCAGATGCATTTCAAGATATGCCCCATTTGAAGAAGATTTTCTTGGCGAATAACGCGTTTCGTGGGACAATCCCTGCTTCTATAACTTCTTTGCCAAGGCTTATAGAGGTGAGGCTAAATGGTAATCAGTTTCAAGGGCATATACCATATTTTAAACAAGAGGATCTTAAGTTAGCTAGCTTTGAAAACAATGATCTAGATGGACCCATCCCTGAAAGCCTTCAAAACATGGATCCTGGCTCTTTTGCAGGTACATTTTCATTGGTATGTATAGATTAACATGATAGGATAAAATATATTTTTCAATTTATAAAATGAATTGAATGTCTTATGTTTTGTAAATTGTAGGTAACAAAGACTTGTGTGGTCCTCCCTTAAATCCATGTTCTATTGATCCAAGATCTCATCCTAGTCCTCCCCAGGGGAAGAAGAGCGAATCTTTTAACACTATAGCAATCGTTTTGATATCTATTGGAATAATACTAGTGATCATCGCGCTTGTGATCTGTTTCATCCAATCAAGAAGACGAAACTGCCTGTCAGATTATCCTTCAGCTGGTAAAGAGAGGGTAGAAAGCTACACTTATCATGAGCCCGAGATTGATAAGATCAATAAACCAGCAGAATCCGTTGTCAACCACGCAAGGAGAGGATCCATGCCTGATCCAGCAGGCAGGCTTCTATTTGTGAGGGACGACGTTAAAAGATTTGGTCTTCAAGATCTTCTTAGAGCTTCAGCTGAAGTTCTTGGTTGTGGAACATTTGGTGCTTCATACAAAGCAGCGATATCCAGCGGACAAACATTGGTTGTGAAGAGGTATAAACATATGAACAATGTTGGAAGAGATGAGTTTCATGAGCATATGAGAAGGTTAGGGAGATTAAACCATCCGAATCTATTGCCTCTAGTCGCTTACTATTACCGGCGAGAAGAAAAGCTCTTAGTCACTCAGTTAATGGCTAATAGTAGCTTGGCAAGCCATCTTCATGGTATATTTTAACATTATATTATACATTTAACGGATTTCATCTTAAAACCAACTGGCAGTTTGGTCTTTTACCGGGGATTACTAAAAATTTGAGTTTTATGTTCTATGTTTTCAGCAAATCATTCCCCGGATCAACCTGGATTGGATTGGTTAACACGTTTAAAGATCATAAAAGGATTGGCAAATGGTTTATCTTACTTGTTCAAGGAGCTACCAACATTAACTATCCCTCATGGTCATATAAAGTCATCGAATGTGGTTTTAGACGAATCACTCGAGCCATTGTTAACAGATTACGCTCTAAGACCGGTGATGAGTTCAGACCATGCACATAACTTCATGACTGCCTACAAATCACCAGAGTATAGACCAGAGAAAGGACAAGCCATAACAAAAAAGACAGATGTTTGGTGTCTCGGTGTGTTGATATTGGAGCTTTTGACAGGGAGATTCCCTGAGAATTATTTAACGCAAGGTTATGACCCGGGCATGAGTCTTGTGACATGGGTTAATGACATGGTTAAAGAGAAAAAAACAGGTGACGTGTTTGACAAGGAAATGAAAGGGAAGAAGAATTGTAAAGCGGAAATGATTAGTTTGTTGAAAATAGGGTTGAGATGTTGTGAAGAAGAAGAAGAGAGAAGGATGGAGATGAGAGAGGCTGTGGAAATGATTGAGATGTTGAGAGAAGGTGAACCTCATGATGAGTTTGGTTCCATGGATCATCGAAAGTCCGGCTACGAGGTCTAAGTTTTAAGTATGAATCATAGTTCGATAATGTTGGATGGTGATGACTTTGGTTTTTAGATGAACGGATGAGTTTTAGGGCTTTAAAATGCATAACAAGAGCGTGAATATTCCTGCGGTCCTAGCTTGACCGGGGAGAAGATTGAAAAACATGTGATGATGGGCTTTTCTTCCTTTATGGTTAGTGCAGATGGTTAAGAAAAAAATATATGAGAAGTTAGAGGTCCTGAAAATGTGGTATACGTTTCGATTGTGTATTTTCTGATGATCTTACTAACAATAGTGATTACATTGTAAAGAGTATCTCACTTCCTAAACTACATCAATTACAATTACATAATATTGAGTAATAAATGGAACACAATCATCCTCACCAGTATATCTTCTTCATAAGCCCTAGCTTCTTCTTCTTTTGAATCCACCATGCTCATGATATCTAGGAAGCTTCCTTTACTTGTAAAAAATATTAGGGTGTAATCTTTATCTTTGCTCTGCGTTTTTTTTAGGGAAGCTACCACTCCAGCATTCCATCAAAACATTAGGCACCAATTTTCCTTCACGCATGTGTTTCATCCTTCCAATCCCACCTCCCTCGTTTGTGGAATCCGATCAAGAGAGAACTAATAGTAACCAAGTTCATAGAGAAAGCTCTAGTTTCCATTTGCTCCACCAATTAACGAGTGGGGCAACTTAAAGATTTTAGTAGGGGCAGCTGGCCCCTCCCTGAGGCCTGAGGGTTCCATCTAAAAGAGAATTATACACAATAGTATCAAGGAAAACCCCGTTAAATCCTCACTGCATCATCCTTGATCCATCTGATAAGATTTACAAGATCCTTGGATCAGTATATGATACATCGAATTATCAGGTTCATTGCCAGCTACTTCCATTTAATTCCATACGACCAAAGCATCTTTAGATTTTCCAAACATACATAACACATGAATCAAGCTGTTATACACGCGAATATGTCAGGAGCGGTAGAGGATCCAGACACCAAGCATTTATATTTCATCGCTTTGAAAGAACTCAGTGCAACCAGAGGCCGATCTAGAAACTAATTTAATATGGGACACAATATATATATATATATTATATTAACTAGAAATTAAATGATTCAATAAAACATATGTTTAGTTATATTATATTATATTTTCTAAAATTACATTATTTAAAAAATATATATAATTCTTTTTAAAAAGTCATATTAAAAGATAAAACTATCTTTATAGTGCTAGAAATTTTTCAGTAATATTAAAAATTAGATATTATATATAATTTTATTAGGGCAATTGTCAATAATAGCATCTTTTGAAGTTTATGTCTCAAAAATGACACTAGAAGGAGAAAGTCACAAAAATGACATTCATTAAAGGGTAAAATATCCCTAATACTTTTGATTTTAAATTAAATAAACAAACAAAATAAATAAAATAAAAATAAAAAAAAATGAAAAAAAGAAATTTCTTTTATAATTTCAGATTATATGTTTTCAGATTCGAAATTTTTATAATTTTTTTTTGAAATTTTTTTTAAATTTTTTTTTTGAAATTTTTTTTTTATAATTTAAAAATACTTTTTTAAACTGTTTTTAAAATTTTTATTTTTTATTTTAGTATTTATTTTTTATAAAATTTTAAACCTTAATTTCAAAACCTCATCCCTTAACTCTAAACCCTAAAGTTTGGATTAATTAATCCAATGGGCATAAGTATATATTTACCTCTTTAATGAAACCTATTTTTGTGACTTTGAACCTTGAGTATTAGTTTAGGAACAAAAACTTGGTTTGGTGCTATCTTAGGTTTTTTCTCAAAATGGAATTCATACTGAAAGTTAAACACTTTTCAAATGGATTTGACCCCAAAAAAAAACACACTTTTCAAATGGTTTCTTTTTTTCTGTATCATATTCGTAGCAGAGAATCAAAAGTGAAATAAAGATTATGACACTGATTATTCAGACCGTTTTTTTATTACAGTTTTGCTATATACGCTACTTTACTATGGTCTGCAACCTGAGAGCTTAAGAGTTTCTCATTTCTTTTCCGGAAGCTTCTCCAGCAACTCTGGTATCACCTCAAAAAGATCTCCAACAAGTCCATAATCAGCTACCTACCAATTTCATTGCCAATCGTTTTATCTCATACTAAGATTGACATTGAGAAGAAGGGTATCATTAGTGTCTTTGTTACCTGGAAAATAGGTGCATCTGCGTCTTTATTAACTGCCACAATCACCTTAGAATCCTTAATCCCAGCTAAGTGTTGAATAGCCCCTGAAACACCAAACGCCATGTATAGCTCTGGTGCTACTATTTTCCCTGTTTGTCCCACCTGAACACACACACACACACATACATAAAACTCTTATTGGAGTTTAAATAAAATGGAAGAAGATCCAAAAACATTACCTGAAGGTCATTAGGAACATATCCAGCATCGACAGCAGCACGAGTAGCACCAACTGCACAAATGAAACAGAAAACCATGTAAACTTTTGAAACAGATTAGGACAAGCATATATGATGTATGTACTAACCTGCTCCACCAAGTTTCTCTGCAAGCTTTTCAATCATTTTAAAATTCTCAACACTCTTTAACGCTCTTCCACCAGTAATCACAACACGCGCACTTCCAAGATCAGGCCGTTCTGTATCCTGAGTTGATTGCCCCACGTATCTAGATCTACTCACAGCGTCTGCAATGGACAATAAGCATACTCAACTTTTTTTTTATAAAAAAAAAAAAGGAGCAACAAGGCTATGCACAAGAGAATAATACTAAACAAACCTTCTTTGAATTTGGAGAGATCAATCTGAGAGATAGTAGCTTTCTTTGACTCAGTTATTGGGGTAACAGGAAAAGAAGTAGTTCTAATAGTCAACACACAAGGACCAGCACCAGTATAACGAACTCTACACAAGGCGTTTCCCGCATATATAGGCCTGCCAAAAGATTTTTACATATTTCCAAACATTAGCTTCAAAAATTCTTTTTATTGAAATCTTTACTAACACTCCAAAATCTCAAGCAATACATGATAGGAGTATACCTGATAAACTCATTGGATCCTAAGATTTTGACAACATCAGTAACAGGAGAGACATCTAAAAGAGCAGCAACGCGAGGTAGTATGTTCTTGCCAAATGAGCTAGAGGAAGCAAGGATGTGAGAGTAATCTCTTTGTTGGCGAACAAAGTCAACCAGTTTAGCCCAAGGTTCAGCTAAAGGGTACTCAAATCTATCTGAATCAGCAACAAGTACCTATAAAGAAAAGCACAAACATTTAAGACCCACAAGAAAAAGGACAAATGAAGAATGGTGTTAGTTACCTCGGAAACAGAAGGATGACAAGAGGCAGCTTGAGAAGCAGCTTCTTGAAGAGAAGAGCCAGAACCAGCTAATAGCAAAGAAACGGAAGAGCTCTCACCCAAATGGTTTGCTGCAACCACTGTGCTCACTGTCTGAGCTTTGATGGAACCACTCTCATGTTCCGCTAGAATCAGAGTGCTAATCTAAAATTAACAACAAAAAACCAAATAAAGTTAAGCCCTTTTTTTATAATCAAATTGAAATAATCACTACACAGGCTGATAAAGTTTACAACTTTCGATTCCTCTTTGAAAGAAGGATAAGGTGTGATTTGATTATAGCTGCAAATCGATGTTCAAAAAAAAAAGAAAAGGGTTGAGGAGAAAGGGGGCATACGCATCGAGAGAGGTTGGTGATGGAGATGAATCGATGAGCATTCGAGAGGACGAGCTTCTTCTTCGTGAGAATAGCTCTCGTCATTGTTTTCGCTTCTGTTTGGATTTCTCCATCAGACGTCACTTCTCGTCTGATCCAGTTTCTGAAACGGTGTCGTTTTCTGAAACGACGAAACGACGTCGTTGTAGCCACTTCACCTACTGGGTCCGAATTGGTGTTCTATCTCTCAATTTAATTAGAACTAGAGACCCGTGCAACCGCACGGGTGTTTGTTTTCACTTTTCTATACATAAATTATTGTTTTAGTACATAAGTGGTATATATTTTTAATGTTAATCACATGCTTAAATATTTATATAACTATTTCAAATATAATAATTTTATAATTTACATGTTATAATTAATTAATTGTTTAAACCTTATGTATTTGCCACTTCTTATTATATATTTATCTTATTATATTTGCATTTAGTTATTAAGCAAATGAATATAGGGGATTCATGAGAAAATATATTTAAAAAATATTTTGTATTTAATTTATGCTAAATTCTGACCCGTATTTCAAAACTGGATTTCTTTTTACCAATATTTTTATGATTATTCATTTTAGATAATTTATTATTGTATATATAAAAGTGTAAGATATGTTAATTTTTAGACATATATTATATATTTTGTTAATTTTAAGTCGTTCTATCATCATATTATATTTTAAATAAATAGTTTATATTTATGAAAATAAAATTTATAAATTTATCAATTGAATATAATTTTATCATATTTATTTTAGTATAATAATTATATTTTAACATGATCATGACTATAAAAGTAGATAAAATATGATATAATTTATTTATTTTCATTTCTAAATGATAACTTAAAATACATTAAGTTATTGTTTAAATATTACACAGATTTATTAGAATTTTTAAAATATAATATATAAATATATACTATATTTAAAATGAAAATATATTATGATTAAGTAGTTACAAAGATTTTATATTATTAACTTTAACGAAATACATGTTAATTTTTATACATGTATTATATAGTTTGATAATGTTAACCCATCTTACCAACATATTAGATTTTATTTTTGAACATAAATATTTTATAATTACGAAAATAAAATATATAAATATATAAATTTAATACAATTTTATTATATTTAGCTCAATATAATAATTTCAATTTAATATGATTGATTATGATTATATAATAACTAAAATATTATAGATTTTTTTATTTTTTATTTTATATAACTGAATATATTAATGTATAATAATATTTTAAACTAATTTCGAAATTAGTGAAAATATTTAAATATAATTTCAAAAATGAATATCTTGTCAAAATATTTTTAAACAGATTTGTTAGAATTTTAAAATAAATATATTTATATTTAAAATGAAAAGATATCAAAAGATACTATGATTAAAATATTTTAAAAATTATATTTATTATTAGTCTGAATTAAAATATAGTATGAATTTCTATGAATAGGTCCATTAGGTTCATTTTTGAAAAAATCACACATGAATCAAGGTTGTGACTTATGTTTTAATATATAAGATTTTTTACTCTCTAAAACACTTTTTGTCTTTTAATTTACACAAAATGACACTTGTTGCTGGAGGCACACTTCTTTATTGTGTAATGTCCTACATGCCCTCAAACTAACTAAACTCTTTTCTCACTAACTAAGCTATCACTTTCCATAAAAATAGTTCAACAAATCAGTTTCTTTATTTTTGAGTTTTCGGAAACCATCATTTATTCTCTTTTTGGCTTTACTTTTTGAAATTCAGATCTATTTTTCCCAATTTCCCAGCCCCTTCGTTTACTAACCATAATTCTGCTAAATCTTTTCTTCTTCGTCTTCAATTTCTCTGTAAAACAGCGGTTGTGACTGTATAATCTCGTATCTATCTCTTCATATCTCATCACCTTTCTCCTTCATTCTCCGTCGCCCGATTTCAATACCTTTCTCCTTGAAACCCCTAACCTTTTTTATATTTTTTCTTTTTTTAATTGTTTGTGTTGTACTTTTTCAATTGAATCGAATCTCTGAGATTTTGTGGACATGAGAGCTGACGAGCAGATCCGAGAGCTCCGGTATGGACAAGACAACGCGACGGCAACCAGGTCCGACTTCCGTTGTGGAGAGGACGACAGGACGGCCAACAGATTCGAGATCCGGTATGGAAAGGACGCGACGACGAGCATGTCCCACCTCCGTTGTGGAAAAGACGATGACAAGCTCTCGTGCCTATTATGTTTTGTGATTATGTTTTCTGATGTGTCTATTAGAGATTTTACGGATGATGTAAGCTCTTGCTTGTTGATTATAAACCCTTCCTCATGATTAATAAAATTGGCTTCATCTGTTTATTGAACATGCTATCTTTGTTTGGTTAATTGGATTTAGGATATGCTTTAAATATGTTTGGACTTTACATGCTGGAACATCTTCAGGCTCAGCTTGAAGCAGTCATTAAGTCTTACAAGCTTCTCAGGGACTGGTTCTTTGAACTTTGTATGATTTGTCTACAAACTTTGTCCACAAAAATCTTGTCCACAAAATTTTATACACAAAATTTGTAAGATTGAGATTTTTGTCCATAAAATCTTGTCCATAAAATTTTGTACACTAAATGTCTCTGCCATTCAGTGGATATTTTGAATTTATCCATCAAAAATGTATCTACAAAATACCAAAAAGCTATCCAAAAATACATGTCCATGACTATTTTAAATGTGTCCATCAACAATGTATCCACAAAAGTGTATCCACAAGTATCAAAATAGACAGTATGTAATTTAAATTTAATTTTGATAAATATTAAAATACATATATATACATATGGATATCAAAATATAAAGAAAATTTTTAATAATTTATTTTATGTTTTTATATATTTATTTATACAGTATGATATAAAATAATGACACATATAATATGTTGGGAAATTTAAAAAGTTACTTTTAGTATAAAATACTCTTTTGCTACATATAAAAAGAGTCAAAATATATACACTCTCTCTTTTAAGGAAATGCTCCTCTTTCGGTCCCCACAAAGCTAGCAGTAATTTTATATAATAAAACTAACTCATCACTAACCAAAGCAAAAATGTATATGAGTCAAAACACATAGGAAGGGAGAGGAAGAAGTGTCCCTCAAGTGAGATGTGTCTAATGAAGTAAAAAAAGAGAAAAAAGTGTCTGATTCCGTAAGTCTCTTAATTATACTTTAATTTTAAAATAAACCGGGTTCTCAATTCCAACACCGGTTCAGAACAAGAAACCACATCAAACATCAGGAGCAGAGTCAATCGCCAAACTGTTTTAAGCGCCATACTTGTGCATTCACAAGTCTTATATATATAGATGTGTCTATCATTTTTTTAAACATAAGGTGTAACTGGTTTTTCCTAATAGGAATAAAAGGAAAGATTTTTTATGGAATAGAAAAAGTTCGACTGATGTTATAAATGGAATAAGAATTGAAATTACGAATGAAGTAGAGATTCCACACGTTTTATTCATTCACGAGAGTTTAAAATCATGAATAAAAAGAATAACTTTTACAAATGATTTATTTTTTTGTTTCATTCCAAAAATGGAATAAGTGGAATTGTGTTTGGAAAGCTTTCATAATAACTGGTAACTAATTTATGAAATCCCATGGAATGATCCATTCCAAATAGTGATGGGTTTACGGGTCAATCCGCCCGCCCCACTGCGGGTTGAATCTTTTTTTTATTCAAAAAATCATCCCGCATAACCCGCAAACAAAAAAATTTCTATCCGCACCCGTCCCGCAAAAACTCGCGGGTAGCCCGCCAAACCCGCCAAACCCGCAGATAATATTAATTATATTAAAAATATTTTAATCAAAAATAATAATTATATGGTTAAAAAAATATTTTAAAAAACATATTAAAATAATATATTTATAATTAAAATTATATAAATATTTTATATATTTTTAGAAAAAAAAACATTTTTTTTTCAAAAAATATATTTTTTAAAATTTGGGGGTTAGCGAGTACCGGCGACCCAAATTCGGCTAACCCGCACCCGACCAGCTTAAAATAATCTCGACCCGCACCCGCACCAGCGATTGAAAATTTTCAATTGTTCGACCCTCACCCCCCCCTGCAGCGGGTCAAACGGGGCGGGGTCCGCGGACATTTATTAAAATTCCAAGCTCTAATTCCAAATGATTTTATTCCAAAAAATGTTATTCCAGTTGCAGCCATAATAAGTTTAGGGTATATTTTTTTCATTGAATAGATTGTTTCAAACTTTCACATGTATTTGTATCTTCTTCAATATATACTTTTCGGATTATTATTTCATTATTAAAATCGTAGCTATTATATAAAGATTAGTAAAATATTGTTATATTGTCATATTCAAAAATATTGTAACATTTCATAAATTTAGAATTTTAAAAAAAAATTAAATTTCGCTTCGTAGATTTATGTTATCGAGTAAATAATTAAATATTTAGTTTTTGTTTAATTTTTAAAATAAAATATATAGTTTAAATTTTCTTTTCATTGGTTTAAGGTAGTAAATATTAATCACTGTTAGATAATATGATTTTTGTTATTTAAAAATCTTTATAATTTTAAAAGTTAACATCGATAGATATTTAAATAATAACATATGGAAGTATACTATTATAACATTAAATAATATCTATTTAATTTATACTATCTATAAATCCAATGGATCATATATTGTTTAAATCCAATTTTTGATAGCCCAATAAAAATTTCTGGTTGGCCCAAAATTTAAATGATAAAATTAGAGAATAAATGTAACATGACTTTCTAGGAATAAATCCATTAATTCCATTTTTTAAAAAATCACACATGAAGCAAGGTTGTGACTTCTGTTTTAATATATAAAATTAATAAAGCATAATAGGAGTCGAAAAGGCAAAAAAATTGATTTTTTAAGACAAAGATAAGTATATTGTCCCATCAAGCTAATCTCAAGTTTGTATTAGTTTTACCTATAATGCCCTTTTCTATTTATAAAAAAAAAATTGTTTTACAAACCAAAAAAAAGGAAAAAAAATAAAAACTGGATTGTAAATACATATATATACCAATGTAGAGGTATTTATTTTGTTCTAAAAAATGTTTAAATAAAAATTTAAAATTTCGTTATATGGACTGTAGAATGCACATTTTACAAAGTAAAAAATGAAATCCACGTTTTTCATTTGATCTACTATGATTTGAATAAGTCATCTACATTTTTCATTAAATCTAATAAGATTAGAATAAATGATCAACGGAAATAATAGTAATCTAAAAATATTTAGAATACACAATCTGCATTTTGCCTATCTCTCTAAAATATGTAGAGCCAACAATATACACATTACTCAAAATCTAAAACCTGTAGAAACAGATCTCAACTGGGTTAAATGGATTTTAGGCATAGTAAAATGCAGATTTTATAATAATTATTAACAATTCTGAAAATTTGAGAAGTGTATTTATGAAAATATTTGGAAATATATTGTTACCATTTTTTAAAATATTCTATTTAATTTCTTTATTTTCTTAACATATATAATAAACTAAATTAATTTGTTTTAAATTTTAATTAAGTTGATTTAGAGGTATAATAGACAATTAAAAAGTATTAGCCTAATAAAATAATTACACTTTGGAATTAGTTTAATGGGACAATGTACCTGTTTTTTGGTATAAGAAAATAATTCCCAAAAAAGCATGATAGGAAAACATTATGATTTAGAAATAATTACTTTGTAGCACATCAATCAATTCTTTAACATCTTCTGCCTGAAATATTCTCAAACTTTCGCAAATAAGCCAAAAAAATCTTCAACTCACAAACACGCCATTTTAACCTTCAACTTCTAGTCAAACATGAATAAATCTCATATTTTCGTTGACCAAACCATTTCAATCTCATCAAAAATCAACTGTTTAGTGCTGTTAGTTATATTTAACGGTTGACTTTTAATGAGATCAAAATGGCTTGATCAACACAAATATAAGATTTTTCTTGTTCTAATTTAAAAGTTGAGGATTAAAATTGCTCATTTAAAAATATCTTAATTAAAAATTGTTGTTGTAGTCAACCGAAGATCCGTTTCACGAATTTGCCTTCTGCCTTTCTCACTTGCTTCATCTTCTAATTATAACAAATTTTAGTTTTTAATTCATTTTTTAAAAATATAATAAATAAGCTTATTTGAACATATTTTATTAAGTTCGTGATTACAATCGATATGAAAAACTATAATTTTATTGTAATAATAAACAACAATTCTTTATTAATAAAATTTTAAGTAAGCAATTTTAATCCTCAAATTTCAAATTGAAACAACAAAAAATCTCATACTTTTGTTGACCAAGCTATTTTGATCTCATTAAAAACCAACCGTTAAATATAACTAACAGCACTGAACGGTTGACGTTTGACAAAATTAAAATGGCTTGGTCAACGAAAGTATAAGATTTATTAGTGTTTGATTAGAAGTTGAAAGTTCAAATGACGTGTTTATGAGTTAAAGATATTTTTGGCTTATTCTCAAAAGTTAAGGGTTATTTTGTCAATTTTCCCCCTGAAAATGGAGAAATACAACATTTTAGATTATATTTTATTAAAGTAAATAAGTAGGTATATAACGTGGAAAAGGGAATATTCCATGGAAGAAAGGAGAAAGAAAATAATAATCAGTGGAAGAAAATACAAAAAAAAAAAACAATTTAAATAAAGTTTAGGGAAATGTTTACTTGTTCTTCCCCGCTCTACCCTCACTCTCAATTTTTCAAAACCAAAGCTTCTTCTTCTTCTTCTTCTTCTTCTTCTTCTTCTCTTACACCAAAACGTGCTTTCTAACCCTCAGGTTTGTCTCCGATCTAGAATCTCCCCTTACAAGCTTTAGCTTTCTCATCTCACCAAAGAACCCTAGTTTTTAATGGCTCTCGATGATCTCATTTCTTGATTTCAGTGATCTTATTATATTTCTTGATTTATTCTCCAAGAAGCTGATTTTCTAACCATGGAGCGGCTAACATCTCCTCCTCGTCTCATGATAGTCTCGGATCTTGATGATACAATGGTACAAAACACCAGTTAACAAACTTTTCTTTTGGCTCTAAAAGTTGATTCTTGATCTGTATTTTCTGTGTTCTTGAAGTTTGATCATTATCTTTTGCTCTGAATCTTGATTCTTGATGTCTTTTTTTTTGTCTTCTTGAAGGTTGATCATCATAATGATCCTGAGAATCTCTCTTTACTGAGGTTCAGTTCACTGTGGGAAGAAGCTTTTCGCCAAGACTCTCTTCTTGTTTTCTCAACAGGAAGAACACTGCCCATGTACAAGAAACTGAGGAAAGAGAGACCAATGTTAACTCCTGATGTTATCATTACCTCTGTAGGAACTGAGATAGCTTATGGCAAGTCCATGGTTACTGATGATAGTTGGGTTGAAATCATGAACCATAAATGGGACCGAGGAATCGTCGAAGAAGAAACCAGCAAGTTCCCTGAGTTAACTCTTCAGGTTACTGTCTGATTAACATAAACAAAGTCTCTATAGTATCATGGTTTTGTGATGAAAGAACATTGTGTTTCATTTAATGCAGAGAGATTGTGACCAGAGACCAAACAAGGTTAGCTTCTTCATTGACAAGAGTAAGGCTCAACAAGTGACCAAGGAGCTATACCAACGGTTGGAGAAACGTGGAGTAAGTACCATTGTTTAATCTTGTCCGTTTACTCTCACAACATGGTATATGATGGTGTATTTTTTTTTTTTTAGTTGGAGATCAAAATCATTTTCAGTGGAGGAAAAGCTTTAGATGTTTTACCAAAAGGTGGAGGAAAAGGACAAGCTCTTGCTTATCTTCTTAACAAGCTCAAGGCTGAAGGGAGGCTTCCCGTTAATACTCTTGTCTGTGGTGACTCTGGAAACGACACCGAGCTCTTTACCATTCCTAATGTTTATGGTGTCATGGTTAGTTTCACCATCTTGAATCTCTGTTTTGTTCTTTTCATGTTTTGAAATATCTTTTATTGTTATCACAGGTGAGAAACTCTCAAGAGGAGTTATTAGAGTGGTATGCAGAGAATGCGAAAGACAATGCAAAGATAATCCACGCGAGTGAGAGGTGTGTGGGTGGGATTTTAGAAGCCATTGGTCATTTTGAGCTTGGTCCAAATCTTTCTCCTAGAGATGTTTCTGACTTATTCGAGTGCAAGGAGGATAATGTGAACCCGGGTCATGAGGTTGTCATGTTTTTCTTGTTCTATGAGAGATGGAGAAGAGGTGAAGTTGAGAACTGTGATGCATACATAGCAAGTCTCAAAGCTTCATGTGTGAGTATATATAGTTATAACCCTTGTTTCTCTCTTTATCCCCAAATCTTACTAATTAATGATGATATTATCCTTTTGTCAAAAACCACATTCAGCATCCTGCTGCTGTCTTTGTTCATCCATCTGGTGCTGAAAAATCTCTGATAGACACCATTGATGAGCTTGGAAAGTATCATGGAGACAAAAAGGACAAGAAGTTTCGGGTTTGGACAGATCAGGTTCTGGCAACAGAGACTACTCATGGGACTTGGATGGTAAAGCTTGATAAGTGGGAACAAACTGGTAATGAAAGGCCTTAACATGCTACACAAAACCCATATAAATGGACTATTCTCTTCCTTAATTGTTGATATTCAGATTGCGGATATATATTGCAGGGAATGAAAGGAAATGCTGCACAACAACTGTTAGATTCATCTCAAAGGTAAGAGAAGATCAAGAGGTGTTTGCACTTATCACTAGTATATAAATATAGAAGAGTGGATTCAGTTTCTTGAGTACTGAAAATGTATTGCAATCTGAAGGAAAATGAAGGACTTGTGTGGGAAAATGTGCAGCAAACATGGTCAGAGGAATCAGAGATGAAAAATGACAGCAACTGGATCATCTAAATGATTATCCTCCTTTTAGATTTTTTTCATAAAACATTGCAAACACACACAAGATCCTGTTATTGCTTGAATAAAACTTAAATCGCGAAAGTCAGCTTTTTTGAAAATTTTTGGTACTTATTCCTCATAATGAGAACCATTTGTGTAGAGAGAGCAAAGGTGATAATGAGGCAAATATCACTTGTTGACATATAGACTCATCTATCTTATTAAAACTCAAGTACAAATTAGGTTTGTTTGGAAACATGTATAGCAATTTTTTAAAAAAGTTTGTTTGGAAAGATAGATTGTAGTTTAAAAAAAAGTTTGTTTGGAAACATGTATTGCAGTTTTAAAAATAAGGTTTGATTGGAAACATAGATTGTAGTTTTAAAAAATAGGTTTGTTTGGAAACATGGATAGCACTATATTAAGAAGAAAAAAAGTAATGGGCTTATACTTTTAAGAAAATTTGGAAGTCCATTATATTGTGAGAAATTATCTATATGGTACATAATCGGGTTCGGTTCAGGTCTGTTTGAGTTTCGGGTTTCCGGGGTCAAAGATTTCAGCCTCATTCTAATATTTCTAAATTTCTGTTTGGGTTCATTTAGGATTTTTGCGGGTTCGGTTCGACTTCAGATATAATTTTAAATTACTTTTAAAATTTTAAAACTCATTATATATTTATATACTTTAAATTTATCAAAAAGTATAAACAAAATAATATATTAAATATAAATTTGAATAACATATGTCAGAATACCTAAAGGTAACATATAAATTACTTTAGTTCAAATATTTGGATAGAGAATCAATAATTATTTTAAGTATTTTTGGTGTTTTAAGTATACTTTTACTATTTTATATATTTACTATTGATTATTTGTATATGTTTTCAAGTATTTAAACCAACTTAAAAGTATCATATATATTCTAGATGTTTTATATATATATAAAATCTAAAAATAATTAATATATATATAAGTATATAAATCTATTTCGTATACATTCGGATACCCGAAATACTTCGGTTCGGATCGGATTCGGTTTTGGTTCTCTAAAAACCAAAATTTTGAATAAGTCAGATATTTACTCAATTTCGGTTTGGGTTTGGTACTACTTTTTCGGATCGAGATCGGTTCGGTTCTTCAGATTCGGATATTTTGCATAGCCCTTATATTATTGACATGAAAAACAAATAGAAACATAATTTTGAAAAATATACCCGCGCGGACGCGCGGGTCAAAGTCTAGTCTAGTCTATTAAAACTGAAGTACATTTTGGTACTGTTTGGAAACATGAATACCACTATAAATAAGAATTGTTTAGAAATATAGATATATAAGCAAAAATATAGTATCTTTTCTAGTAATTTCATTAATATAGTAACATTAATTTTCTTTTCATATGTTACTAAGTTTAACAATTTTATTAATTATATTAAATTAACAATACATCAGATCATTAAATATATTAACATAATAATAATGCAGAATTTTATTTAGGGCAATTGTCAATAATAACACCTTTTGAAATTTATGTTTCAAAAATGACACTAGAAGGAGAAAGTCACAAAAATAACATTCATTAAAGGGTAAAATATCCCTAATACCCTTGGTTTAAAATTAAATAAACAAACAAAAATAAATAAAAATAAAAAAAATAAAAATAAAAAAAATGAAAAAAAGAAATTTTTTTATAGTTTCAGATTATATGTTTTCAGATTCGAAATTTTTATATTTTTTTTTGAAATTTTTTTCGAAATTTTTTTTTATTTTTTTTTTCAAATTTTCTTTTTATAATTTAAAAATACTTTTTGAAACTGTTTTTAAAATTTTTAATTTTTATTTTAATATTTATTTTTTATAAAATTTTAAACCCTAATTCCAAAACCCCACCCCTTAACTCTAAACCCTAAGGTTTGGATTAATTAAACCAAGGGGTATAAGTGTATATTTACCTCTTTAATGAAATCTATTTTTGTGATTTTGAGCCTTGAGTGCTATTTTGAGAACAAAAACTTGGTTTGGTGCTATCCTAGTCTTTTTCTCTTTTATTTATTAGTTAATCAACATTAACTTTGTGTCAATTATAAAATCAAAAATATAAAATAACTGAGTTTTGCATAAAGTTAAACGTTCGGTTAAGTTTGTTTTATTAAAACTTTTTTTTAATTTAGTTTCAATCGATAAAAAAATACGTAGCCAAACATATAATTCAAAGACACATTTTTCTGAATAAAATAATAATTTAAATCAAAATAATAAAAATGTATTATATTTATTGTCACTTAATTTTTCACTCCATATAATTATTTTACTAAATAAATTTTTTTTTCTATTTCGCTTAATTTAGTCAAACACATAGAAATATTCCTTTTTATTATGTTATATAATCAGTTAGACATGAACATTAGCTATCCATTTAGATACATATTGATCTTTTGAGTATCATTTTTTTCAAAAAAAAGGCCTCGGATGAATTCGGTTCTGATGTGTAAGAACCTAAAAATATCTAAGTAACAATTGTATCTGAAACGGATTCGGATATTTGTACAAAAATAATCATATTACCCGATTCGGTCCAGATCTTTTGAATACAGTTAGTTATATTATAATCCATTTAAAATATATAACACTAATTATGAAAAAAACAAATATCAATGTATAAAAATGTAAGAACCAATAACCACGCGGTTGCGCGGATCAAGAAAAAATAGTCCCAAAGGATTAAAAAAGTGTTCACAATATCATAGGCAACACATGCACTCAGATTTGAATAAAGGAAAAATAACCACAAATAAATAAGACACATGAGAGTAAAACACAAACCTATTCAAGTCTGGTTCTGGTTTGAGTTAATATTGGGGATGAAACTCAGAATCTGATGAACCCTTTGTCTTGCAAACTCTCAACAGTCTCCTTTATGCTAACCTCCAATGGCACAAACTCAACCCCAAGAGACTCTGCTTTCTCTTTAGACACTTTGTAGGTTGGAATAAATATCTTTTCGTCTGCACACCTGGAACAACAATTTCAGTAGATTCTAATCAAAGATCTTGTCTTTAGTTAACAATTTATAAAAGAGAGACTTACTTCTCAGGGAGTTGAAAATCAGGATAAAGATCATGCAAAATGTTAACAACCTCAGAGTAATGAGCAACTCTCTCCACTAAACAGTATCTTCCATTAGCTTCTGGATTCTCAAACGCTTGGATATGAGCGTTGGCTACATCTTTAACATTAACCCACCCGAATGTCGCATTAGGAAACGTCTGTGCTCCTGAAAATGTAAACCAATGTTTCAAACTTAGTACACGTCTAAATCAAACAATTGTTCTATCTTTTCTTCACCTTTGATCAAGCTTAGTACTGCAGCAGCACTAGTGTTGAGCGTTGGCTGTAACAGAGGACCAATCACCATTGCTGCGTTTATCGACACTAACTGCATATCGTTCTCTTTCGCGAACTTCCACGCTGCGTTTTCAGCTAATGTCTTGGAGAGTACATACCATAGCTTTAATAAAAAAAAAAAGAAAAAAACAGTGTTTCAGCAAAAACATAGTGATAGCGTGTACACCACGCAACCCTAAGTTGTTCTTTTTTTTTTAATTCACCTTGGCAGCTCTGCAATAATCAGGATCGGCGAACCAAGTTTCATCAACTATGGTATCGGGTGTTCGAGGCATGCCATTGAAAGCAACAGCTGCTATAGATGAGGTTAAGACGACTCTCTTAACAGAGGGAGTCTTCAAGCAAGTGCTTAGAACATTGATTGTTCCTTTCACCGCTGGATCAAGTAACTCAGCCTGAGGATCTTTGACATCGTGATAGAACGGTGAGGCGGTGTGGAAAACTCCTTGGCAACCATCGATTGCTGAATCGAAAGAGCCTTCTTCTAACAAGTTTGCTTTGAATAATTGAAGCCTTTCCTCTGCACCTTCTAACGCAAGCAAATGCTCTGTTTTTCTCGGATCATCTGTTACATTAAACCATATACACACATACATATATAACCAATCTATAAAATCTTAAATTATCTGCATCTCTAATCATTTCATATGCCTTCAAATTTCATTAAAAATGAATATACGTTGTTTTGGAATGAGATTGAATAGAGAAAAGAGACAGACTTGGATCACGAACAGAGGCTTTAACGGTGTAGCCGCGGAGAAGGAGAAGCTTGACGATCCATGAAGCAATGTAACCTGAAGCTCCTGTCACACACACCGTCTTCTCTTCTTCGCTGCTCATTCTTCTTACAGGTCTTCTCTCTTTTTTCTATGTGTTTGAAATGTTCAAAACTGATTTTTTTTTTAGCTTTTCTGCATTTTTGTTCGGTTTCCAAGCGCGCCATTTTTGGGAGGGTTCGTTAGAGTTTTCCACGGGATTGCTCCCTGCCAAGTGTGTGACTCCTCTTAATCACGTTCCTACGTTTACTCATTATAAACTCATTTAGTTAAAAACCAAAACAAAAAAACATGTTTAATTGTAGTAATTTATTAATCAATTAAAAAAATTCTTAACTTTTAATAAATGATGTTAAAAAAAACTTTTAATAAATATTCAATCAAAACAAGTTTATGTTTTCAAAGAGTGGATAAAATTCTTTAGAATACGATTCTACCACCAACAAATCTAATACTCCCTCCATTCCATATTATTTGATGTTTTTATTCCGATGCACGTAGATTAAGAAAAACTATTTTTAATCAAAAGTATTATTAAATTACAATTTGAAACTAGTTTATTAATTATAAATAGAAATAATAAAAACTTAATTGGTTACACAGTTTTTGATAAAGTTAAAGTTACTTTGATATGTGCAAACATCATATATTATGAAACAACAAAACTTCTCTAAAACATCAAGTATATTTAAACGGAAAGAGTAAGTTTTATGATAATTTAGGTATAACAATTCTACCAACAATATCACCACAATGAGTTGTGTTTCCATTTTATGAAGATCCACGTGGCTACTAAGATCCACATGGCACGTAGCATGGCTACCTGCATTATGATGAAGATATCATGTCCTGTTCGGAATCGCGCTAGGCCCTATCTGTGCGGCAACCCTGGACCTAAAAAGTTACTTTAAAATCAGGATAAATTCGGAGAGTAGTTTTTAGTAAATTATAAATTTAAAATATGTAAAAGATTCATCAAATACCAAACTAGATCGTATATCATAATTCTTGTTTCTTCTTTTATAGGCAAGACAGTAAACTTTAGCCATTGTAGAGCCTTGCCAATCCACAAAAAAAGACGATAACAAGTATAATGCCCCACCAGCCGTAAGCTTCAGTTCAGTAGAGACAATAAAGTTAAGGTTTCAGTTTTGATTTCGACATAATCCAAAGATATGTTATTGGGACAATTAAGCTTTTTAGTGGAATGGGCCAAAACAATTTTGAGCCACAAATGTGATAATCCGCGTAAGAAAAAGTTTTTGGACCCAACGTTTTACATATTAAACGGCCGCGTAATACACTTCCACGCTCAACTCGGACTTAAATCGGACAGCCGTGTAATGGAGACGAGTTGGCCTTATTCGCCAAGGCCCACACCGTGTCACGTAAACGCAGACGTAAAAGCGGCTACGCGCCCGTATTTTAGAACATGGATATCATGTAGACCTTTTTCTATTAGTGTAGCATAAACGACTATTAATCGCATTTTATAAGGTTTAAAACTCTTTGAACAAAAAATAAAAAGGTTTAAAACTCAAATCTTCGTCAATCAAACCACTGGATTAAGGGGTTTTGACAAAATAACCCATATTTTATGGTGAATTTGAAGTTGACATTGGTTCACCCAAGTTTTCATGAACTCAATTTGAATTTATTAACCATAGATAACCAGAAAAGAATCTGTTTTTTTTTGTCAGAAAAAAAAAACAAGGTTACATTTTCATGACATTGTAGTGTTTCTCTGCCTTGTTACTGCCACTGAACCGTTTTTAATCTCTCTCAAAGGCTGTCTTGAGCACGACGGTTTTGCTGTTCTTCCTTCACTGTACTTAGACCAATCTCCATTGTTGCTATGTCTGTTTTCTTTCAACCTACAAATCAATACTCTCTTCTCTGACTCTGTTGGCAACTTGTTCTTCTCTGGTTCTAACTTATTACCTTCCTTCCTCAATCTTTTGATCTCTTCCTGTAGCCCGCAAACCTCTGCTTGTATGTTCTTAAGCTTTGCTTCTGATGATAAAGCCTTTTTTCTCCAACCTTCAACCTAAAACAGATCCATAAAAAGAAAGGATCTTCAATATATTTCTTTTATCTTTTACTTTTTTTTTACCAGGAGGTTCGGGGCCGAAGCTCCTAATCAAAACTTGTATGAAGTTATGTTACATCAACATGAATTCAATCTTACAGAGGAATGTAGATTCTGTATCTGAGAATCTGATTCGAGAGCGCGGTTTTGCCAGAAATCACGACAAGATTGGAGTTCCTCCATTTCATTCCTCACTTGAACCAACATCTCTTGCATTTGTGACCATTGATCAGCTTCTGCTCTCACTTGATCCGCGATCTTTCTCATAACTGCTTTGCAATGTCTAGAACAGTCTTTCTTAGTATACTTGTCTTGTACAGATACATCTTGAAGATCAATGGTTTTGGAGAGAATCGACAACGCCTCCATTTTACTACTCAATGTATCTATCTGCAGAAGAAAACAACAAGTCAAGATCATGCAAAAAGAAAAAAAAAGACTAAAGTAAATTTTAGTTGTCACTCACATTGCCGTTATTGCTGTTGACCAAGAAGCTAGCCTCAGCCATTTTCTGAATCCCTTGAACACAAACCTCTCCTTCATCCAACTTCTCCAGCTCTCTTTTTAAAACAGAAGCTTTCTTGTCAAAGTTATGTCTGAAGTTTCTAGCTTCTTCCATGTCCTTGTTGACCTTTGGAGACTTTAACTCATTTAGTTTCTCAATCAAATAGCTTATCTCATCTTCCAAAACATTGCTCTCTTTCTTCCCTTCTGAGATTCTTTGTTTCCCCTAAATCAAAAACAGCTTCAAACTCAAAACACTTACTACACTCACACTCATAATACATAATAAACCAATCAGATAAGACTTACAGAGAGGAGAGTATTAACAGCGGATCTAAGAGTTTTCTCCATTCGCTTCTTCCTCCTCTCCATCTTCTTCAACGCAATCTCTTTTTCAATCCTTAACAAGTTACACTCTGATCTCAACATCTCCGTCTGAAACCTCCACTTGGCTTCATCTACTTCATTAGAAGACGCCCCACCGATCTCTCTCCCTTCTGCAACTTTCTCTCTTCTCCTTCCCTCATCCATCACAACAGGTCCCCCTCCTCGATCAAAGGATCTCTCTTGGTGAAACAGAACCTCCAGTTTCACTCTCTGATCCTTCTGAGTCGAGGAAGAATAAGAAGAAGAAGAAGAAGAAGAAGGTGTTGTTGTCTTCCCCTTTGCTGCACTCCGTCGCACACTTTGCCTACGTGGCAGCTGAAGGATCCTCGGCGTAGGAAGGCCCACTTGTGGGTATTGCCACTTCGATCTCTTTATCATCGTCTGTTCGTTTCTTCTCTCCATTTTTTCACCGCCAACTTTAAAAAAGACAGCGAAAGTGTCTGTCTTTGTCTCTGTCTTTTTTTTCTGGTAAATAGTGTCAGAAGAAGAAAGACATCAGTTTAAGAGTAGACTAGATGAAAGCTCCTGTTCTGGTCTTTTCTTTGTCTGTCTCTTTCTCTGTCGGATTTTGAAAAGTAAAATCCTTTGTTACCGTTGCGAAAGAGAGAGGGAGAGAGAATCACTCGAAAGCAGAGAAGGAAAGAGACAACCTTGGAGAATTCAAACGCAACATCAAAGAACTTATATTTGTTTCGTAATTTTAAATTGTGTTTTTCTCTACAATGTGCGTAGTGTATATATAATATAATGAATACGAAAGTACCAATCTCTGGGTCTGGTTCTCGAGTAAAGCCTACGGCGAGAGAGAAAGAAGGAGAGAGACCTCGTGAAGTGGAGCCATTTTCAAATAAAAGCTGTGTTGTTGTTCTTCGTGATGAAACCGCTGCTTCCTCTTCTTTTCCACTTATTTACGATTCTGCCACTATCCAAGTGTCTCATTGGATGATAATTCATTTATTATAGCATCATTTTCTTTGCTTTTTACGATATCTCCATTAATATACATAGTGACTAGCTGCTGTTTTTTTTTTTTTTTGGGGTCAACGACTAGTGGTTGTTTACTCGAATCATGCTTTTTAGAGACTATTTGAATTGAGAAAAAAAAAAGAGAAGTCTATTTAAATAGTATATGAATATTGTTATTCAAAATAACTCAAATTTAGTAAAATATTATGTTGTGTGCTATTTTTCTTAAAATTTCCAAATGGCAAGAAACAAAAAATTTGAACATATTTATTCAATACTCCATCCGTTTTTTAATATAAGTCGTTTTAAAGCTATGCACATAGATTAAGAAAATCATTAATTTCTTATATTTTCGAAATAAAAACATCATTAATTATTTACCTAACCACAATTCAACCAATAGAAAAATAGAAGATAAATTATCATTGGTCAGAGAACATTAATTATTAATAAATGTTACATAAAAAACCGAAAACGACATATAATTTGAAACAAAAAAATTTCTCTAAAACGATTTATATTGAAAAACGGAAGGAGTAATATGTTATTTTAAGCCTAAGCATCAAGTTTTTAGTTTTACAAAATTTACTCATATCTTAATAAGTATTAAAACCGTATATTTTTCAAATCAAATTATATAATTTCTCTCGGTTTGGTCCTCTTCTTGGTTAGTGGATGGTGATAGACTGCGTATCTTACTTATGAAAAATATTCTTGTTGATCTACTAAATCTTCGAGCAAGCGATATTTTACTGCCTAATTCTCACCATTGGAACATCTCATTGCTAGAAGATCTCTTTTACCCTCATGATATAGAGATTATTCTCAAGATCATCCATGTTATCTCATCACCAGATTTTATATGGAATCATTCTCGCTCAGGAGATTATACAGTAAGATCTCGATATTGGCTTGCTGAAAAGGTAGCCAATAAAGACGCGCTTTTGTAGCAGGAGGTATCTTACGGCTCCAAAAATCAAAATCTTCTTATGGAAAGTTATCAGTGGAGCTTTGCCAGTTGCAGGCAACCTTGTAGAACGAGGTATGAAGATTGATACATGCTGTCAGATATGCGGACTGGAGGAAGAATCTTTAAATCATGTCCTCTTCACTTGCACCATTGCAAGGCAAACTTTGGGCAAATAACAACTTCCCTCATCCTCTTAATGGGTTTGATTCTTCCTCTGTCTATTTCAACATCCTCTATGTTTTAAAGACAAGGAACAATAGGCTCTTTCCAGAACACATTAGAAGAAATGGACCCTGGCTTATTTGGTCTATTTGGAAAAATCGAAAGCGCCGGATAAGAGAGCTTGGAGATGTACACTGGACTGGTTGAGTGCCTGCACAAACAAGATGAAACAAAGTCTAAGTGAGTCTACAAATCGCAGAAAAAATTGAAACTACAAATCATAGAAAGATGGAGACTTTGTCTGAACCCATATCTCAAAAAAAGTGAAGAGGAAGAGGAAGATTCCGAGATACATAATACCTTGAAGAAGGAAGAAGAATATTCCGAGAAGCTTGACTTAAGAGCGTGAGAGCAACTGTGAATAAGATGAAGCCAAGAAGCTCAAAATCGAGCTCTCTCGTGAATCTGACGGCAAGAAAATAAAGATGATTTTTCCCCAATAAATAAAGTCCTAGATATTTTTAATATTTTGGCCGGCCATGTCCATTTGGTTTTGTCCATTTGGGCCATGAGTATATTTGGGCGTCACCCATTTGAATAAAATATTTTCTGGACAGATTTGGGCGTGTACATATTAGTCCAAATTGATTTGGACATGGGTTGCCCATGAACAGTCCGTCCATTTGACATCCTTACGGATGCTATTACAGACAGTAAACACGCAAAAAAAAATTTTAAATCAACAAATACTTATTCTCAAGCTTGGCAACAAATCTTTACCTTATCAACAATAATTTTTTTGAGTTCTTGCATGGCATTTAACATGTGCTTTGGACAAAAGAGTAAATCTTAATGACTAGAAAACATGACAGGAGACTAGAACAAGATCGCTTGTCCGCGGGTTAACAGCTGAAGAACAGAAGACATAACAGAAATGATATATGAGGAATATCTTTATCAGCTTACCTTGGATATAAAATGCATCTTTATTAACATTTGGGATATATTCTCAATCCCTGATTTCAAGGTAACAAATGAACTTGAAAACCGCTACAAGCTCCTTGCGTTATAAGCTTAACTATCCAAGTTTCGACGGTCAAAACGTATAGCTTTTATCGAAGTTATAAAAGAGAAGAAGGTAGCCATCTTGACTATTGCTATATAAACTTACATTTTAATCACTACACTCGATGTCCCCTCCAAGAGTTCTTGATCATTGTTACAGTTTCAGAGTCATCCTTAATGGCAGATTTACTAATGAGAGAGAGGAAATTATACAACTGTGAGAATTTGTTTTAGTCTTCCCATTTACCAAAATCTAGGAGAACACTGGAAGAAGCGTACTTACGTCGTTAATGCAGTATCCTTGGCAAGTATTCATTCGTCTCTGAAGTCAAAAGAGATTACTCTACTTTTATCATTCGAGATTACCCAAGAAAAAAAATTATGATTCGAGGGATCAACCGTTCCTTACAAATGCGAAGATTAACGACCTAGAAACACACTAACTCCCAGGGAGATCTGTTTGTTATGTTGACTACATGTTGCATCACACATAACATAACGAGACAAATGTTCTCTGTTGTGCTGGAAACTAAGTCTCAAACATACAATCATGCCTTAGATTGTTAAACTTAATCACAAAACTGTGTTACTACTCTACAAAATGAAAAACTTGCAAATTTTTTGTTGTTGGTTGGAATTTTCTTTTTACCATCTAAGTGCATATCAAAGAAAACATCTGACACCTCAAGTGAATCTTGGTGATCTTTTGGATAACAACTAGTCAACTACCATAAGTTAGTTCAACAATTTTAAAATAGTTTCTCCTATCATTATTATTAGTATATGATATGGGTCCAGAGAACAAACCCACACCCGGCCACCTTCAATTTCTTGGTACCATGATTTGACTATTAGGGAGGATGCGTCCAAAGCACAAACCCACACCTGGCCATTTTCAAATAGTTTCTTAAATTAGTTTCTAGGTACCATGATTTGAGTATTAGTCGGGATGGGTCCAAAGCACAAACCCACACCTGGCCACCATCAAATAGCTTGACGAATTAGTTTATTGCTTACACACTAAAAAGTATGGCTTTTTGTTTACTCTTGATTTCGATTGAGAAGATAAATCTAGCCCCAATTTGGGAAGATTACTAAAATAACTTCAAATTATGTTATTATTACTAGAGTAACTTATAACTTTTTTTAATTACTAAAATATTTTTTATGCCTACAATGCCCTTATTTTCTTTGTTAACAAAAAAACAAATTACAGAAAAAAAATTATTGGACGTCATCAATTTTTTTTTTTTTTAACGAAACAGTAACATAAGTCTGCTATAAAAAATCTGCAATACTTGATGGCAATTTTAATAAACTGTTGCAGATTTATTGTTTACCGAAAACTTAGTATCGTAGACTTATACCATCACATACTTTCAAAAACAAGTCTACCTCACATGATGGTAGATTTGATTATACTCGCAGATTTATTTTACGTTGGCAGACTTTTAGTGGTAGATTTTTTTCCTATGACGACAGGTTTTGTAATATGTCGAAAGTTTTGTACTGGCATGCAGATTTATCTCGTAGACTTTTTTATAATTTAGCAGATTTTCTTTTCATGTTATAGCAGACTTATACTTTCTACGTTTACAAACAACAAACTTTCAGAATAAGTATGCTTCTAGTTACGGCATACTTATGGCATGCTTTATTCTAGTTACCGCAGACTTTCAAGGGATGGCAGATTTTTTCATCCAGAATCGGTTAACAACTTAATTGGTTAACTAATTAGAAGAAAAAAAATTCCGGTTTGCTCTAATTAAACCAAAATTTCGACCATACCTTCAACCAGTTATTAAAACCTAGATTTAGCCGTAAAACTTCTTCTTCACCAAGTCACGATCATTTTTTGGACAAGTGGCTATTTCACGTTAATCTCAAGAGAAACTGATGGAGGGGGTTATAGCCGTTTGTGGGCAGTGGTTATTCGAGAAGGATAAGTGGATGTTTCACGTTGATAACAGAAGAGGAAGCAAAGTAATTCCAGTCAGTGACAAGACAAGCTTTGAAGATATGATTAACATGGTTTATGAGGACTACGGATTAGATAAGAGACATGTTAATATCGAATTGAGTTACATGCTTGGCAGGAAAAGCTTGATGAAGCTAACTCGTGACACACCCCCAGTTAAAATTGGGAATTTTCGACAGTTGCAAGGTTTCTTCCGTCTCCTACAATCTGACAAAGTTCGTCTATGCATAGAGGTCACTTTTAAAGACAACATGAAGACGATGAAACAGATTAACCAGTATGATTGTAATCATGATGAAGACTCAGACACTGACGGAGAACGGTTTGACTATTGCGATGATTCAGATGGTGCGACATCAGATGATGAAGACTTTATAGCCTACGAATTAATTCCAGAAGTAGATACAGATATGAGGAAAGTGTGTACGCCAAAGATGGGGGTAGCAAGCAAATCGAAAAAGGCTAAGGCAGTGGCTCCACATGTTAGGCAGCAACAACTGAATTCACTAAATATTTCTGTTGGCCAAAGTTTTGAGTCCAAGTCTGCTTTACAAACACGACTTAAGATGATGACGATAGTGCAACAGTTTGATTACGATGTCGAGTACTCAACACCGAATCCGTTAGTCGTAAAATGTTGGGTTGAAGGCTGTAGTTGGAGGATACGAGCATCACCGACAAGTGATACTCCTCGCTTTACTGTACGTGTCTATGTTTCAGATCATACTTGTTCAGTTACAGAGAGATCAGCTCGTTGCAGACAAGCAACACCAGATATTCTCGGATCTTTATACACTGATTTCATTGGTGGAGTGGAGTCAACCATTTTGCCAAGTCATGTGAAGCAGTCCCTTAACATGTGCTTTGGAATAAAGGTTTATTTCATTTACTTGTTTACTCAAAATTTGATTTATTTCTAACTGTTTCTTACTATTTTAAATGATATATGGACTACTGGAAAGCTCATCGGACACTGATATGTGCAAGAGAATTGGTTAGGGGATCCGCTGAGAGTGGCTACCAGGAATTACCGGTCTATTTGCATATGATTAGAGAAGCAAATCCAGGGACATTCACTCGCCTTGTAGTAGATTCTAGTGACAGATTTAAGTATCTTTTCATCGCATTTGGTGCTAGCATCAAGGGATTTCCATTCATGAGGAAGGTTGTTGTGGTCGATGGCACATTCTTGCAAGGAAAGTACAAAGGGACTCTACTAATTGCATCAGCACAGGATGGCAACTTCCAAATATTTCCAGTAGCATTTGCGATAGTCGATACTGAAAATGATGAATCATGGAAGTGGTTTTTCAGACAACTCAGCTGTGTGATTCCAGATGACGAAAGGCTTGCTATTATTTCTGATAGGCACAAATCAATTGGAAAAGCAATAGCCCATGTATATCCAACTGCCAGCCGGGGCGTTTGCACTTATCACTTGTATAAGAATGTCTTGTTAAAGTTTAGAGGCCGCGAGTTGTTTGGCTTGGTTAAAAAGGCAGCTAATTCATACAGGCCTTCAGATTTTGAGACCATATTCGATGAGATCAAAGCACTGCACCCGGCATTACATGGTTATTTACAGAAAGCAGATGTACGCAAGTGGGCGAGAGCTCATTTCCCTTGTGATAGGTACAACTTGACTACGACCAACATAGCTGAATCTATCAACAAAGTGCTTTCAGATGCAAGGAGTTTGCCGGTTGTAAGACTTATAGAAGCAATAAGGCAAATGATGACGCGCTGGTTTTCGTCACGTAAGATTGATGCAAATTCAATGAAAACAACTCTAACTCGTGGAGTAGAGAAGCTTTTAGAGGTAAACCTGATTTTCTATTACACATGAATATTTGGTGAACACAATACTAATATTTGAGACATACTTTTGTAGGGCCGTGTACCTTATGCTAAAACGCTGTGCGTGCAACAGATAGATATTCATCAATATCAGGTGTCAAGTGTCTCATCTACCGACATAGTGAATTTGACTGAGAGAAGTTGTTCATGTCGCAGATTTGACTTAGAAAAACTACCTTGTGTTCACGCAATTGCAGCAGCTGAAGCGACAAAGTTATCAACCATTTCATTGTGTCATCCATACTATCTTACAAACTATCTGTACAACGCTTACTCTGTGGCAGTAATGCCGAGAGATGCTGATACACCAGTCCCTGCTAATGTCGCAGGAAAAATTTGTTTGCCTCCCGAGGTTCGCCAACCACCAGGGAGACCCAAAAATTCAAGAATGAAGTCTTGGTTTGAGAAAGGTGAAAATAAGAAACGACCAAGAAAAGAGCACAAATGTTCGATTTGTAATCAAGTTGGTCACAATTGCAAAACATGTCCTGTTGGTTAGACAATACGTCATTTGTTTTTTGGTAGACAATTTGCTATTGTTTTTTTGTTGGACAATTTAACTTCTATTTTATTGGATTCTGGTTAGACAATTTGTTCTCTGTTTTACTATGTTTTACATGAAAGTCCAATTTTTTTTCCCAGAAAACCACTAATTCGATCACCCAGCCTCAAATCGATAGAAAATTGACAAATTGAGATCAAGTCAAGTGAAACGACTTGGTTTATCACCTTGCTTTCACGATTTTGAACTAAAAATCACAAAAATCTGCAATCTTCGTGACCCTAGAATTGATCTGAAGAAGATGAACTTATTTACCATTATGCCATTAATGAATTAGCAAATGCAAAAAAATAAAAACTCTCTCTGCTGGGTTTGAACCCGTGAAGTGAGGGGCGAAAAACCACCCAAATACCACCAGACAACGACACAACTTATGTATTGACATGCATCAATAATAATATTATTCTTATGGCTGATGCGTTCCCTGTTCACGGAAGCTGCGGAGTCCGATTGAGTTATTTGAAGATTGAGACACGAGCTGTTCAGCTCTATATACTCTTAATCTCTTATTATTTAATTCTCTCCTGATTGAGTCTTTTGACTTGAGATACATTTGTTACAAGGTTTAATGTCAAAACCAAACCAAACCATAAAAATGTTACACATCCGAAAAATGAAAATACTACATATCCATAACGTTCAAAACATAGAATATCATATCAGAAACTTAAAATACTACAGATCCAAAACCTCATCATAGATCTCAGCAGCTAACTTAATACGCATTGCTGGAATGCACTGATCAGAAAGTCCTTCAAAACCACAGCCAATCGCCTTACACTCTATCTCAAGTGATCACTTTAAAAAAAAACAAAAATGAAGAAAAGAAACGTAACCTTCAGATGGAGACTTTTCTCCTTTTTATAAAACTCATCCCAGTTTATACGACCACGAGATCCATACCAGGAGAGAAGAGGAACTTGGTTACCCTCAATATGATTCCCATATTCATGCCCAATACCAGGTATCGACTCATACAGCCAGATGAGGAGAGCATGTACGCATCCGCGAAGTGTATACTTGTTCCTTCCTTCATATGAAACAATTTTCACTGAATTTACCAGGCTAGAAAATCCCACACGCCCCCAAGGGTATCTGTCAAATGCTTCTATGTCTAGGACTCTCTTTGCTTGATCCAAAGGAATTCTACTGCCTGGAGAGATGCCAAGTACTCCAATAGACAAGACACATAGTAAACCAATCATTCTTCTCTTCTCAAACGACCAATTCCTAATTTTAGTGAACAACGACTGCAACTCAGAAAGCATAGGACTATGTGAAGGAGAGACACCAAGCTCTTCCCAAAATGGCTTATGATCAATCTCCACCTCGTCATTTATGTTGAAAGGCTCGCAATTTAAACTCGTAATATCACCAAACTCATATAGCGAAAACCTAATTGGCTGACCTTCTATAGCAGACCATATCTCATGGATATTATTAACCACCAATTGGTTTGTAAGTAAATGGTGAACCGCCTTGGCTGACCAGGTATAATTCAGCTCTTTCAGCCTCAGAATAACTCCAACAGATGATGTTTTAATGGATTCCCACGCATCTAAACCAACTACTTCTTCCACCATCTGTAAATTAGCCAAATGACAGTTATGATTCATGCTTCCACTTTGCAATGGACATTTCCCCTCTGGATAAAGTCTTGCTGGATATTTTTTTCCACTTTTTGATGTAGTCATCCGTCTGCAAAATTGTAAAATGTAGTAAGTATTAGAAAATTTATTTTTTTCCAAAAACATAGAAACGACCAAGACTGAAGAACACAAACGACCCAGAAATACCCAAACTGATATCAACAAATGTACAAACGAAAAACACTTCTATCTACTCTGTATCAAAACAAAATCGAATTCATTTGATACTCAATATTAAAAAAATAGTTTGACAGAGACTAACATTTGATGGCAAAATAGGTGAATTAAACTGATTGATGTGGAGAGGAGCTTATAAGAGTGTCGAAATCAACGAGAATAAGTGATGAAAGCCTTGAGATTCGACGCAGCTGAGAATTTTCGAAAGGGGGTTTAGGTTTCGTCGCCTGGGTTTTGGATTCACTTTTCCTATGTGAATCGAAGGTTTTAGTGGTTGATTAGGGTGTGGAAATGAAGAAATCGATGAGAAATCATGATGAAAACTAAAGAGAGTCAAGAGATTGAGGATTTCACAATTTGGGGATTTAGGGTTCTTGGGGTCATGGGAGAGAAAAGTATCGTGAGGATTTTTTTTTTTCAAAGAGGTTTCACTTTTTTTTGGTCAACTAAAAGTAATTTTGCCTTAATTTATTTTTACTGGGAACTAATTTTTTAACCGATGGGGCATTTCAGTCTTACTTATGCATTTTCTATCTTTCTTTTTTTTGTGTGTTAATCTAGTCATTAGTCATAAAATGTGAGTTATTAGAGGTAATTTCCCCAATTTTAATATCACTTTTCAAATCTATCTTATTAAAACAGAAAATATTACATAAGACCTAACATTTAGTCATGTCTAAATATTACATAAATATCATCGGTGATCAATAAAAACAAGAAATTTGCTAAATATAATTATGTAAAATATCATTATACTACTAATCCTCTTTCCAAGCAACATAATAATTAAACTTAAGTCCAAAAAATACAAAACATTAGATCTCACATTTTTAATAATTTTCTTATTAATCTTAATATGAATTAGTCGATAAATTAAAAATTGATTAAAACACTCAAATAATTTAAACAAACTAAATTTTTGCAGGTTTAAATACTAAAATATTTTCACTTAATATGAAACAAATTATTATGAAAAACATTCATTTAAATAAAATAAATTTTCATATAAAATTTAAAACTGTTTATAAATAAGATGTTAAAATCAATAACTTGACATTAAATAAATTATATAATTATTTTTTTATATAGCATATTCTCTAAGAAAATAAAATACATAGATTTATAACAGTTCATTACGAAAATTCATAGTACGGGTTAAAAATAAAATATTATTTTTATATAATTTTTATATTTAATATACATATGAAGCAATAAAAATATATAATATTATCTATAGACCAATTTTTTTATTTTTTATTAAATTAGTTTTTTTTAAAATATAAAAGTGCAGGTTAGAAACTAGTGGTTAGACTTTTAAAATATAACCATTTTATAGAAACATTAAATTGTGATAAAAATAAATTAACTCTCCTATATCATTATAAATGTTTTAGAGTAATTTATAAAATATTTATAAAAGTTTATAAACTTAACCATACCTCCTAAACAATAATCACCAAGCCCTAAACCTAAATGTTAGAGTATATTTAAAAAAAAATGGTAACCAACTGAGAATATTTTAAGAAATTTCTCATAAATCTGAACCTCTAACAATTCCATATATTGTTTCTGTTTTTGGTTCAATTATTTCTGTAAGGTTTAGATAACAAGATTAGGAACTAACTATAATACCCAAGAAATTTTTGAATTTTTACGGATAAATTTTATTAATCCGGGTAAGAAAATTAATTATTAAGGGTTTTCGAATAAATATTATATTTTAAATTTTAATCAAAATATCAGATAATTTTATATGTTTTGGATGGAAATATTTAGATATTCGATTTTGTTGGATATTTAATGTATTATAAATTTTTAGATTGTTTATAACTAAAAATTTTAAGTTTGTAAAGTGTATACTAAAAATTTGTGTATCAATTCAGTTCTCGCTTCTGGTTCAGTTTTGTTGATACAGAAAAACAGAAATTGTTTGAATATTTGCTAATATCGTTTTGATTCTATTTTTTTTTTCAGTTGGATTTGGTTTTCGGTTTAAGTGATCAGGCCTACCCGTATCATAGACAGATCAGTCTTCTTGTTGATTTTGTAAGGCTGGCTGTAGTCGTATTAGCTTAGCAGATAAAATATTTTTTTCATCTTTTAACTTGGAAACTTGACAGTTTACAAGAAAAAAAAAACTTGGAAACTTGAGTAAAGTGAACTCTTGAAACAAAAAAGGATGGGAATAAACAATTAATTGAATCTCAGGCCTTTTGGGCTTAGAAAGGGAAAGGGGTAAGTAAGTAAAGGCACGTGGCAGTCAGAGGAAGAGAGAGAAAGAGAGAGCGAGAATCTCTGGT
Organism: Brassica napus; assembly: GCF_020379485.1. NCBI lineage: Eukaryota > Viridiplantae > Streptophyta > Magnoliopsida > Brassicales > Brassicaceae > Brassica > Brassica napus. The sequence continues at coordinate 2,089,263 of NC_063441.1, read as the reverse complement.
GAGATCGAAATCGAGAAAACTCTTTTGGTTCCTCTCTCTCTCTTTATCAGAACAGAAACTATTCTCACTTCTGTTTTGTTTTTGTCTTCCGTCTCCAGATCTCTCTCTCTCAGATTCATAGCCCAAAGTCAACCAGTCAACAAAAAGTCTCTGCCTTTGCTGAGAATTCAAGGGGTTTTTTTTCGATGATAGCGAGGATCCTCGCCGGTTTCATGGAGAGTCCGGCGGTGGCTGCTGCCGGCGACTCTGTTCTAGGTACAATCAAAATCGCGGTGATGCCTATAGCTAAAGTGTTCACCATGTGCTTCTTGGGTCTTCTCATGGCTTCTAAGTACGTCAACATCTTGCCTCCCTCTGGCCGCAAACTCTTGAACGGGGTAAAGTTTCTTTCTTTCTTTATTTTCTCTCTCTCTCTGACTCTCAACAAGTGTGTTTGTGTCCTGTTCCCAGTTGGTCTTCTCGCTTTTGCTTCCCTGCTTGATCTTCTCCCAGCTCGGACAAGCTGTTACTCTCCAGAAGATGCTTCAATGGTTTTGTTTCTTGTCCCTATAATAAGTCTCTTCTTGGTTCTTTTTATTTGGGTTCATAAAAGTTTTCTTCTTTTGATCTGTACTGTCAGGTGGTTCATTCCGGTGAACGTTGTTCTTGGTACAATCTCAGGGTCTTTAATTGGCTTACTTGTTGCCACCATTGTTCGTCCTCCTTACCCTTATTTCAAGTTCACCATCATACAAATCGGAGTTGGTTCGTACCCCATTACACACTTACTGCATGTCTCGTCTGCTCTCTCACTTTGGATAGTAGTCTCAGTTTGTTTGTTTGTTTGTTTTCAGGTAATATCGGCAATGTTCCTCTTGTGTTACTCGCGGCTCTATGTAGGGACACCTCCAACCCCTTTGGTGACTCTGAAAAATGTAGCATTGATGGCACTGCTTACATCTCTTTTGGTCAATGGGTACGTTTCTCAACTTTATCCCCTTTGCTCTCTCACTCCTTTTACAGTGTGACACTGTTAGCATACCTATAGGAATATCAACTTTAACCAAGAGTTAACATTTAATGTCAGGTTGGTGCCATCATCCTCTACACATATGTGTACCAGATGTTAGCTCCTCCTCCTGAAGGGTTTGATGGCGAACATGACAACCTTCCTTTGAAAAACCTTCCACTAGATTCCTCTGCTCCAGAGCAAGTCCCCTTGCTTACTCAAAATCACACTAAGGACGTTTCATCCATTCAGGTTCACCTCCCTGTACAGACCGCAGAACCTAGAGCAAGAGTAGTAGATTCAAGGAAAAGCAAGGTGACAAAAATGCAATTATGGTTTTTCTAATTATATAGTCCTTACTAAGTTTAGCATACTTTGCTTCCGTGATGATGTAGATTACACAGTTCTTTGTTTACCTCTATGAGAAGTTGAAACTGAAGCAAATCATCCAACCTGCAATAATTGCTTCAGTAAGTATCTCTCGCCTGTTCTATTCGATTGCCTTCGCCATGTTAGTAACTAATACTGGAAGTGTTTTTTGTTTGCTTCGCAGATTCTTGCCATGATACTTGGTGCAATACCTTTCACCAAGAAGTTGCTCTTCACAAACGGTGCACCACTTTTCTTCTTCACAGATAGCTGCATGATTCTTGGGTAAAGCAAAACACACTCTTTCACGTGTCTTCTACCAAAAACAATTGAGTTAATTAACCGTTGAAACATTTGGCTATCAGGGACGCCATGATCCCCTGTATATTACTGGCACTTGGTGGGAATCTCATCAACGGTAAAACATATCTGATCTCTTTCATTTCATTACAACCTTGTTTTGAGCTTGCAAATGTTTTTCAGGACCAGGAAGCTCAAGACTTGGTTTCAAGACAACAGCGGCGATTATATTCGGGCGGTTGGTGTTGGTGCCACCAGTAGGACTAGGGATAGTGACATTAGCAGACAGACTAGGTTTCCTTCCAGCTGGTGACAAGATGTTCAAGTTTGTGTTGCTATTACAGCACACAATGCCTACCTCTGTGCTCTCAGGTGCTGTTGCAAACCTTAGAGGCTGTGGGAGAGAATCGGCTGCTGTGCTCTTCTGGGTTCACATTTTCGCCATCTTCTCAATGGCTGGATGGATGGTGCTGTATATCAACATTCTCTTCTAAAGTCATTCATCTCACACTATGCTGTAAATACAGGGGCATCTTCAACAAACCTAAGATTAGTTTTTTTTTTATCTACTTGTGTAAATGTGAGTTTATGACTCTCACCTAGTACTGCAACATGAGCTGAGTTCTTGTTTTTTCTTTTCTCTGAATAAATCGAAAGTATATCATAGGTTGTGACCCAGTGCATTAAAAAGGTTTCAAGGACAGGGTAAGAATCTTAAAACACCAATGGTAAGACTTTAGTTCAAAGTGGCAGCAGATCAAAACCAATGTCTATCATGTTGGATGAGTTTTATATTTGTTGTTCTGAACCAATTCTAGCTTCAAGAAAGGAAGAATGTGAAGCAGCTTATCCTGAGCACTGCAACAAATCATCATGAATCAGAATCACAGCTGCTAAAACCGTAAACCAAACATGCTAAACACTACTAACATATAATTCAATCGACCATTCAAGACTAATCTCAGAGGAACATTGTTTAATGGAATAGTTCTATTATACACAGATGCGTTACCTCGTGTAGCAGACATGAGAAAGCACTGGCACCGTCTTGTGATGTTTGATGAACGGTTACTTGGTTATCTAGTGAATTTGAAAACTATGAAACATCATCCAATAAAGCCACTCTTACGAAACACCAAGGGAAACAAACATACATCACTCCTCAGCAATATCCAGAATTAAAGTGAGTCACTGATAGCTTGGGCTCTACAACTACGTAAGGCAAAACAAGCAGGTGTGGAGACAAGATTCTCTGGCCGCCCAGGCAATGTGTTAAGCTGCAATAGATAAACCAAAAAAATACATATACATAGAAAGGTAACAGGAACAAACAATTAGTAAAGATCATATAAACTCACCTGAAGAACATTAAACAATGTTAATCTTGATAATCAAAAGAGGCGATACAAGTTAACCATTGCTATAACTTTGATTCAATCAAGAATACTTGCAACACACAGCACAACTTTGGTTAAGCTTTCCATTAAACTAACATGTGGAAACAACAACACAAGTCAATATCCAGAAACAAACAAAACAAAAAAAAAACTCAAAACATCTTAGGGTCTGTAATAATGATACACATTCTGGAGCAACAACTGGAACTTGCTGTCAGAAAAACGGCAACCATCTTCTGCTCCTGTTCCCTCGTTGGCTATGAGAGAACACTATATTCCTCCTCTGTGGGTTGCTAAGCCACATTGCCAACACAACCCCAACCAGACTCACAACAGGTGCAGCAGCCAGAAACAGCCATCTTCCTCTGCTAACACTCCTCACACCAGCCTCACCCTCACCTCTCACTACGTCATGATCCTCCTCTTCCCCACCTTCTGTGCCATCATCATCAGAAGAGCTATCCTCGCTCACCACATCAACCACGTTCTGCTTCCGGTCTTCGTAGTCTTTATCATCCGTCGGAAGCTCGTACCGGCACAGCGGGCATGAGTTACGAGCACCAAGCCAAGGCACAATACAATGGGGATGGTACAGATGGAGACAAGGAAGCTGCGTGGTCTCATTACCGAGTGAGAAAACCTCCTTGCAGACAGCACAGTCTAGCCCCTCCTCTCGGATGATAACCCTCGGAAGACTCCTGACGCAGGACAGAGAAGCAGGCGGCGCACCTCTTCTGGAATTGTCGGAGTCAGCAAGCTGCTCTAGGAGCTCCTCAAAGCCTCTCTCGTCGAGATAGTCAGCGACGTTCCCAGGGTAGCGAGAGAACTCCAAATCTTCCAGACCGGTGAAGATGTTGCGAGATAACGCTTGTCTCCTCTCTATGATTCTTTGACGGAAGGTTCTCTCTAAGTCAAGTGAATCAAACCGAGTCACGGAGCTGTTGCTCTCACTAGGAGTTCTACTATGCCTTGCTCCTTCCTCCTCCTCCCATTCTCTGTCTTCGTCGTCTGAGTTCCATTGGTTCAGACCAGCGTGCATAGGGTCGATATCAGTGTCAAACTCGATGTCGGTGGAAGCAGCATCAGACTCACCACCAAGCGAAGAGAACCTGTAGAGGCTAAAGCTAGCGTTGGACAAGTTATCAAGATCCTCGCTTTCGGATTCGGACAAGACCCTCCATCTCGCAGAACCGTTTGGAGTCGTGTGAGAGCTGGTTTCACTCTGTCTTGCGATGCTTAACAGATGAGTGAACTGCTGTGGTTGATCGGCGACGGACTCGGAGGAGCTCCCTTGCCTGCTGCTGCTGCTTCGCCTCCTTCTCATCCTCATCCTTCTTCTCCGAGAGGTTTGGCGACGGGTCAAGGGAGGAGGAGGAGGGGTGGTGCCGAAGTCTTGGAGGAGGAGGAACTTGCAGTCTCCGCATAAGCTGAAGATTTCGAGATCGTCGGGGACGGTGGTGGAGGATTGAGGGATGAGTCTTCCGCAGAGGTTGCACGATGGAGATGGGGTTGGGTTGGTGACGTCGTCTCGAGAGTCCATCGGATCCCGAAAGGAGGAAGCTTTGAGGTCTGAGGAGAGGCCGGATCTTTCAGGGGTAGGAAGGAAACAAGAGGATGGGGTTTGGTGAAGGGAGATTGGGATGCAAGGGGAAATGGATTTTAATGGCTGAAAGGGGAAGGGGGGTCAACAACGACGACGAAGACGACGGATCTTTTTTTTTTTTTTTTTTTTTTTTGTTAATGTTTTTTTCCGACAGTATAACAATAGAAGTCTCTGTTTTATCAAGAGGGTTCCCTCCTGCTTATGTTTTTTTGTCCAAACTAGGGGTGGGCACTTTACCCGATATCCGAAGTGGCACCCGAACCCGATCCGAAAAACCGAACCGAAATCCGAACCGAAGTAGCAAAATACCCGAACGGGTATTGAATAAGGAGAGATTGGATACCCGAACCCGAACGGATAATACCCGAACCCGAATGGATATCCGAAGATACCCGAACATATGTATAATTAACCTTATGTTTCTAGTTTATATCTCTCATTTTATATAAAATATTTATATTGATACTACACATAATTTAAGTTCATATGATATACATACAATTCCGGAAAAAATGATTTGCTACTCACTTAAAATGCATGTCAAGTTTTTTATTTCAAAAATTAACAAAAAGTTATATCCAAAATTAAAAAAAAAATAACTAAATTAGTGTCTTTTTAGTTTTAAAATGTTATGTCCAAATCTATTAACCATTCAATCTATTAAAAATAAAAAATTAGTTAACTAAAAGTTATATTTTTAAATACAATAAACTTGAGAAATGAAAATTTTAATATTTTTTTTCAAAATCTAAATATCCGAACCCGATCCGAAATAACCGAATCCGAACTAAAAATACCCGAACCCGACCCGAAGTACAGAAATACCCGAACGGGTTCTAGACCTCTATACCGAAATACCCGAAAATCCGAAATACCCGATCCGAACCCGAACGGGTACCCGAACGCCCACCCCTAGTCCAAACAGATACGTTTGGTTGGGACATTATTGCAAACCGGATTGTGGAAAAGAAGTTTGGTACGATGTTGGACTGGCGATCGGTTTTAATGAGGATTTTTTTTTCTGGATTTTGGGTTCAATATTATAAGTCCCGTTTGGATTTTGATGAAGTTCGATTAATCTTTTTCTACAATCTTATCTAGATCTATTTTTGATTTAAATTAAAATTCATTTGATGATATATTTTGGTTTGGATATTTTTAAACATCATATCTGAACGAAGATGAAACTAACTATTTATTTTTGATAAAAAAGATAATTACATTTTTATTTCGAAAAGTAACTCAAATCTTTAGATTGGTTTTTTTTTTTTTTGGATTTTTGAAATTTGTATGATTTTCAAATAGCCATTTTACATGATCCAGCTCAAATCAGATATGGATTCTCCCGTCTTACAATTTGTATTCAGTTTGGATCTCTGGTTTCAGTTTTTTTTTTCCCAGGTCTAGGCTGTGATTATTTGAATCGGCTCAAGACTGTATCTAAACAAGCCTTTGAAATAGCCGTTGCCGTGAATCATTTCAACCGGCTTTAAACCAAACCAACAATTCTGCGAACTAAACCGAACTCTAGCATCACAATTTCTAAAATGCTAGCTAAATATAGGAACTTTCTTTTGAGCCTTAAGACGGTATACATATAAATTCACACTGTCTATAGAGAGCTGTGCTTAACTGGCCTTAACACAGATTCTTCAACCTCCTCAGCTTCAAGGAAGCAAGATCCTTAGGCAAGATCAGCAGGCATCTCCCGGATTTTAGTACCGTAGTACCTCTCAATGTCACGAAGAGTCTTCATGTCAGAGTTTTTCACAAAGTTAATCGCAACACCTTCCCTCCCAAACCGACCAGCTCGTCCAATGCGATGTATGTAAAGCTCCGGGTTATTTGGTACATCATAGTTTATGACATGAGAAACCTAACGCATGATAAAGATTCCAACTTTCAGCATAAAGTTAAAACTCTGATAGTTATAAGAGAGGTAGAGAGAGAGAGAGAGAGATCATACTGTCTGAACATCAATCCCTCGTGCCCATACATCCGAGGCGATTAAGACACGGCTTTTAAAAGACCGGAACTGGTTCATGATTTCGTCTCTCTCCTTTTGACGTTTGTCTCCATGCATTGACGAGACTATAAAGTTACTACTCCTCATCTTCTCAGTTAGCCAATCCACCTTATATATATATATTCAGATCAAAGCTTTAACACTATCTGACATAAGACATAGAGAGACCAGAGAGTTTAAGAACATGAGTAACTGTTTTACCTTTTGTCTTGTGTTACAGAAGATGATTGCTTGATTGATAACAAGCCTCCCATAAAGATCACAAAGTGTATCGAACTTCCACTCTTCTTCCCCAACATCAACATAATATTGTTTAATCCCCTAGCAAAAAAATGTTGTAGTGTCATGGTTGTTGAAACTAAGAGTTAAGTATATAAGAAACACTTACTTCGAGAGTTAACTCGTCACGCTTCACAAGTATCCTCACAGGGTCCGTCATAAACTTGTTTGTCATCTCCAGAATCTCTTGAGGAAGAGTAGCAGATATCAAGCAAACCTGAATATCGTGTGGAAGAGATCTGTAAACGTCGTAGATCTGGTCTTTCAAACCTTTGCTCAGCATTTCATCTGATTCATCAAGGATCAAAAGCTTGACGGATTTGGTTTGTAAGCTCCCTCTCTTTATCATATCGTAGACTCGACCAGGCGTCCCGGACACAGCGTGCACACCACGCTCCAGCTTCTTGATGTCTTCTCCAATGCTCTTACCACCGATGCAGGCATGTGCCTGTATACTGGTGTGTACTCCAATGGCCTGTATCGTCTTCTCTGTTTGTGAAGCCAGTTCCCTTGATGGAGACAAGACCAAAACCTGAATCCTTAAGAACAAAAAAAAAATACCAAGTTGGTTAGTAAATAAGAAAAACAGAGATCACGCAACACATGTAATACAAGCGTGACACACATATATTGCAGCCTTTTAGTAAGTGTTCCTCACCTTAATTACAAAACAAAATCATTAACCATGTACTAGTACCAATTGGATATTTGATTAGTAAACAAAACGAATTCTTTGTCTTAATTGCAAATCAAGATTTTTTACATACCAAGTAGGTTAGTAAACAGATCATGCAGCTTATAGCAAGTTTAATCATCTTAATCACAGAAAAGAAAAATCATTAACCATGTAATAACCAAGTGGATTAGTGAATTGCAGAAACAGACATTGCAACCTTAAGTAAGTGTTCCTCGTCTTAATCACAAAGAAAAATCAGTAACCATGTAATAACCAAGTGGCTTAGTGAATTGCAGAAACAGACATTGCAACCTTAAGTAAGTGTTCCTTGTCTTAATATTTTTTTTTTTGACTTATTTTCTTGTCTTAATTACAAAGCAAAATCATTTAAGAACCAATGTAGAATTCGAAAATTTTGAAAAATAAAGGATAAAGAGACGTACTTTCTGGAGGAAGTGTTGACGATTTGGCAGACGGAGATGGCAATCATGGAGGTTTTGCCCGTACCGGACTGAGCCTGAGCGATGACGTCACGTCCTTTGAGAATAGGCATCACAGCTCTCTGCTGAATCTCAGAAGGTTTCTTGAAACCGTAGTCGTACACTCCGCGAAGGACTTTATCATTCATCCCCATCTCGTCGAAACTCGCTATGGGTTTGATCCCTTTGGTCGTTTCGAAGACAAGATTCTCGTCATCCAAAGCTCCTCCTACACTTCTCCAGTCGCTGTTTCCTTTCGCTGCTGCCATTGGTGATTCTCTCTGTGTCGGAATCAAGACAAGTCTCAGAACTTTGGAGGTTTAGAACGGTTAGAAGATGAAGAAGAGGATGAACGTGTTACGCCGGAAATAGGGTTTAGGGTGACTAAAAAAGGTTGAGGTAAACCGTGTCCATGATAACCGAACCAAACCGATATACTTATTTAACAACGGTCAACGAGGATGCATATATTGCCCAATTTAATCTTAGAAGGCCTCAACATTATTTTACAGCCTTTTTTGGCCCAAATATAATGTATAAACAAGGCATGGCCTTCGTCTAATTTGAGAAGCTTCTGGTGGAAGAGGCGTTTACGTTTGTGTTCATGATGAAAGTTGTGGACATGATTCCGGCCTCTGTGTGAGTGAGTATTCGCAAAAAGACTCTAAAAGTTTATGCTTCTTTATGAGTTGTTTACCGTATAAAACACTTTTATGTTTACTTTTTATTTGTAGAGACATTTGCGTTAGACATACATTTTTTGGTCAGTTGATGTTTTTTGGACCGTTTTGCCCTCACGCCCTACAACTTGATTCTCTATGATTACTTACAAGTAACTAAATATTTCTGGTTACCTGAAATTTGGTCATTTGGGTACGGTTTTTGGAATAATTGAGCACAATCCTATACCATAAGATCTTTAAAGTGAATTTACATCCTACAATAGACATAATAACATTTTATTTTACTTTTAATTGTCTCTCCAAGATGACTTTTGAAAAACTGAAATTTATTCCCAACATATGTTATTTGTTACTATTTCATATTATAATTTAAAAATATCAATATAATGTGTAAACTAAAAAATAATTATTTTTCTTCTATATTTTGAGATCCATATTATATATGTTTTGATATTTTAAAATTATAAAATTTAAATTGTGTGGACAAATATATTATGGATTATATAATATAGATGTTGTTGTTTAAACGTAGATATATGAATCATGAATATAATTTTATGGATGCAACTATGTTTGTAGTCTAAGTGTGGATGTAGTATTGTAGATATATTATAATAAATTAGAGTTTGTGATACTGTTGATTAAATAAAATATAATCACAATTAAATTTAATAATAATCTATTATATGAGTTCTAACCATATGAATAATATTAAAGCAATTTTCAGTTTCTCTACCCATATCCTATATGTTCATTTTTCTCCATCTATCCACAAACCATCCATCCATGACTCGATTGTCCACTAACCGTCCATCAACGATTTCTATGACTATGAAACATCCATCCACAACTTGCATCACCCGCCCATCTATAGCACCGTTTCTTTGCTCTTGCTCCTTCAGGGCCTCCTCCTTCTTTTCTCTCTTTTACGTTCACTCTATAGGCTAATATCAAAACTGTTATCTTTCATATAGAATAATTAATGCTAAATCCATCATCGTCATCATCAGTCACAACGCGACACCATAGATTTCACTTTTGATAGATTTCACAATGGTGGAAGCTTCGTGAGAGCAAAGAGATAATAAAAAAAATTTGGGCAACAAAGAAATAAATTAAGATTCAAATTATATGCAGAAATCCTAAACAAAATAAATCCCAATTATTTAGAAAGATCAGTCTAAACAAATCTTATTATGCTAAAAGATTTATGCATGATATTCTAAAATTTCAGATATCTTTATGCAATAGGATGCATTAAAACAACTATTTTATTGTATGGAATCTTCTCTTTAGGAGACATTCTGGAATCTCTCACATTTATGATATAGTTTTGATGGTTTTTGTATTTAATTGCTTCTTTTTTGTGAGTAAACTTGGTCTATAAAATATTTTTGTACGCTCATACGTAAAAGGTCTCACGTTTGTCATCTTTTTAATGGTGTTCTTTTTAGTGGGTTCACTAGCTGAATGAAATTTGAACTTCATGCTTGAGGTTGGAATGAATAATGGCCAATTTGAACTTTATTTCAGGGACCAACAAGATGCTGTCACGCTAATATGCAAAGTCTTAATGACGATATAATAAGAAAGGCAACTCAAATGAGGACTAAAAATCTGAAGTTCGATAGCATAATATAGGATGCTCCAAAATATCTTCTGGATATTGTTTTTTTTCCTTAATATGTTAACCGAGTATTATATAAGTATGATGAAGATCCCTTCATCATTTTTTGGGTGGTAAACATGTGATGATGAGGGATAACAACAACCAAACAATAACGAATGTAAAGAAGAATGAGAGAGATTGTATGCCACACACATTATCCTAAAAAACAGGAAAAACACAATAAAAAATTTTAAAACAAAAAAAAGACTATAGAATGAAGATATATTTTAGAAATATTCTTATATATAAGAAAATAATGGTTTATATATTTTGTCTTCTTGTACTAAGTCGGTTTGATGACCGACTCTATGTTACTATAAATAAGAGCATATCTTTATTTATATGAGATGAAAGTAAGAAGAAGAAAAAGTTGATTAACTTTCTCCCTCACTAATTGTTATCATCTTTTCATATATACAGAAAATACAAAATATAAATATAACACACATATATATATAAATATTATTATACATATATATATATATATATATATATATATATATATACTTTTCATCTAGTAAAACACAACACGTTATCAGCACGAGTGATTTTATACCAGAAATGTGAGGTTTAATTTATGTCTTTCAATATTTTTAATTTATTTTAGTTTTATTATTGTTCTGGATTGATAGGCTCTGCCTTCACTATTTATTTTATCGGGATGATAGGCATTGTCTTCACCGACTGGTCGTTATGGTAGGCTATGTCTTCACGATCAGATGATTACATGGTAGCATTGGCTTCCATGAATTAAAAAATGGTCAAAATAGTAGATTATATCTTATCGAACCGTATTGAAAGCTTTTCCTCCATGAATATAAAAAAATGATCAATATGGTAGACTATGTCTCCTCAGGTCACGAGGTAGGCTATGCCTCCGATTTTATTATTATTTTTTTAAATTTCTACATTTAATTTATGATTTTATGTCTTTAAATGTATGCATTTAATTTATGTATTTAGGTATATGAATACATTTATCATGTCGAATTTGAGAAAGTTCAAAATTACTGCCCTTGATATTACAGGAAATAATTATATGACATGGGATAGGTGCAAAGATGCACATGAGAGCAAATGTGCTTTTAGAAACCATGATAATTCAAAAATGGTGTCATATGAGAAAAAGAAAAAAGGCATGATATTTTTATGACACCACATACATGATGGTTTAAAAGATGAATATATTACGATATAGGATCCTACGGATCTTTGGCAATCATTAAAAGAGAGGTTCGATCACGAGAAATATATGATATTACCGAAAATAAAACATGAGTGGATTCATCTCCGGTTCCAAGACTACAAAATCGTTAGTGAATATAATTTCAAAATGTTTGGAACTACATTAAGGATGATGTTATGTGGAGAGAAAATAAGTGATTATGATATGATTGAGAAAACACTCTCCACATTCCATCCTGGAAACGTAGTCATGCAGCAACAATACCGGGCGAATGGATATACCCGTTACCGTAGTGGATTCAAGTCCACTTTGTAGCGGAGAGGAGCAGAATAATCAACTCGTGACGTTAAACCATCATGCTCGTTCTACTCGATCTGTTCCATTTTCTGAAGTGAATGTGTCATCTTCCAGTTACAATAATTGGGGAGGACATGGACGCGGTAGAAAGCTCTATCATGGTCGTGGAAGAGGACGTGGAAGAAGAGTATGTCTCTATGATGAAAGACATCCATCTAATCAACTCTAGGCAAATGCATTAGGCAAGACAATGGCAAACAGTGTGATGATGCAACTTATTTTTCACGCAACAACATAAAAAATACACATTCACAAATTTTAAGAGGGACAATCTTGGTAATCAATTGCGTTCAACTTATTTGGTTGTAATTACAGCAATGAGAGGCAGCTTCCCACTCAACATGACATATTTCCAAATAAACGAGGTTACCCTTTAACTCAATGTTCATTATTTTATCTAGTTATGTATTGCAATTTCTAATGTATTTAATAAATATAGGTGTTTGCCGATCATGATTCTAGCTTAAACCCAATTAATGTTTTAAGTGATTCAATTTGTACTAGTTAGAAGATCTGTGTATTTTGGAACAACTATACCAACAATATTCAAAGGTATATGATTGTCACCATGATTGGATGCTAATACTATTTTGCACACAAGAAGAAGATATTCAAATTACATAAGCTATTGTTTTCAGGTTTATCATTGGATACAATGAACAATGCTTCTCAAGAGGTAATACTTACGCTATAGTAACATCTTCCTTTCCTTTTATTTAAGTTAAAAGCTCAAAGTGTAGTTTACGTCATGCATATTTTTTTTTCTCTCTTTATGACTATAGAAAGATATAAATATATAGAGGACTTGTAAAAATGAGGTCACATATATCAGTTCTCCCTCCAGTCTGAAAAAAAATGATTTAAAAAGAATTGTAGAAAATGTATATTTAAAGGGGTTTGACAAAAGCAAGAGAACTAATGCCATTGAATGTGAGAATGTACTTCTTAGGAAGAAAATGAAGTCAGGAAGCTACAAGTCAGCAAACAAACTCAAATGACACCACATGCCAATGGTTTCTTACAAGAAAAAAAAGGCCAATGTAGAATATGAAACTTAACATACCTCTCAACGTGGCTCCTCTTTTGTCAGTAGATAAAAAACAGGCCAATGTAAAATATGAAACATCGTGTATCTCTCAATTAGGTTCATCTTTTGTTAGGAGGCAGTGCTCCTATTTTGTTAGTAGGTTGTTCTTCGTTGTAATTACTAACTTTTTGGGATGTAATCAGACTAGTTAAGGTATATAATCTCCAACGGGATATTTTCAGCGTCTTAGTTTATTTTTTTGGTATTGCTATATTTTATATCTAACGGAAAAAACTGAAACATAAAGGTAACAGTCAAGTTATAACTGATCATTGTTATTAGCGAGATGTGTCGACAAGAGGATTTCATTTTAAGCTTTTAATATCATGTCTTCCATGATTGAAGAAGTAATATGTATATCTAAAATGCTTGAACCCTTAAATCTGTATATCTAAAATGAGCAGAGCAGTCTCAATAATTTTATGGGTCATACGGCCAAAACCTTTTTGAACCCCTAAATTTAATATTTACTAGATTTTTATCTTTGCGTCCATTCGGGTATTTTTCAATTTGCAATATCATATATTTATTATTGGTTAATATTTTTTATTTGTATATATATATATATATAACCTTGTTCATATTGTATTGTATTTCGATAAAAGAAATTAAAGTTATTTATTACAAACGCAATCTTGCAGCAACAGTACCGAGCAAATAGATATACCCGTTACTCGGAGTTGATGCAAGTCCTCTTTGTAGCAGAGCAGAGTAATCTACTCGTGACATTAAACCAGCATGTTCGTCATATTGGATATGCTCCATTCCCTGAAATTAATGTTGCATCTTATAGTTACAATAATTGGGGAATGTGAGGACATGAACGCGGTAGATACCGCTATCACAGTCGTGGAAGACAATTCCATCACTATTATGAAAGAAATAATAAGAACATCTACGAAAATCAAAATGCCCGGGATGATAAAAAGTAAACTGAAAATGTTTGCCACAAATGCGGCATGAAAAGACGATGGGTACGTATTTTTCGTACGCCAAAGCATCTATTTGATGTATATCAAGAATCACAAAAAAGAGAGAGAAATAAAGTGGAACAAACTTCATCTTTGATGAGCACGAGCCATCTTTTAATGGCTTAAATGATGATATTCATCGCGATGTTTTAGATTTTCTGGTTGAAAAAAAGATTATTAATGAATTATAAAATCATGTGATATAATGGTTATTTTCCTGAATAAGATAACACTTCCCTTTTTATATTATGTTAGTAGCTTTTTTGTATAATAAATTTTATGTTTAATATTTATATTAATGCATATTTTGTGAGTTAAATTGGAAAGATGCAAGTTTTTGAGATTCATGATATATATATATATATCAGATAGTGTTTCATCGTACATGGTTACTAAAGGTAACATATATTTCTTTTCTCTGAAAATAAATATTATTTTAGATTTTATAAGTATAATATCTCATATTGCAAAAATTATTATTATAGCTTATGATTAAAAGTCGTGCATAAGAAAAGGATAGCAAAAGTATAAATATTAGTAAACCTGGAGTTTACTAATATATAGCCATCATGGTCAATGTTATTAAAGTTTTTCATATATAGCATGTGTTAAAGAAAATAATATGAACTTTAGAGAATCTGAGTTTGATATAAGAAAAGAAAGGGATTAGAGAAGTTTAGAGATGATTTAGAACGAGTTTAGCTAAGAGTTTAGTGTAGAATCATGATTGAGAGTCTTTGAGTCTAAGAAAGTGTTTTTGTGTCAAGAACTGTCAAATCTTATTAAGAGATGAGTTTACAACTTATATAGGAGAAGCACTAGGGTTTACGCATACATAATAAGGCACTAGTCTAAGCATGTGGAGTCAACACTAAAGGAAGAAGCTCTTTTGAAATGGACGGACCAAGGCGTTCACATGCTTTCGGCTTTACAGCCTGTCCAAGGCTGGATAGATAAGGCGCGTCTCAACCTTATCTCCAAACGGTCTGATCCGCTCCCAAACCTTCTCCATATGCCAGAGTCTTCACTCGTCCATCTTCCTTCCACTTCACGTTCCCTCAGATGTACGGACACTCCCACTAAGTACACTTCATGCCCTATCTTTGCACAACCCATAATGTGCCCTTAAGTAGATTTAGAGTAGTCATGGTCTAGGTGATCCGTACTAGTCCGTACACACTCCGTACTGTCCGTACACTCTCCCATCCTTGCCTACTCTTCAATCCCTTCTCATTCCTCCTCATGATAACTCTTTCATCATCTCTTCTCAACACTCCCCCTCAAGCTTAGCTTTGTGAAAGTCTAAGCTTGGATAGCCATGAGATCTTCCTCATTAAAAACCTTACCAAAGAAAACCCATTGGGACAAAACTTTGATAAGGGAAAAAGAGTAAAGACCTCATAGCTAAGGGGCTTAGCTCCTTCTCGTGAGATCAATGAGTCCTAACCGGCTATGAATGGACTCAATTGTCTTCTGCCTTGCTGCCTTTGTGAACACATCTGCTAGCTGATCTTCACTTCTTGTGTAACATGGTAAGATGACTCCAAGAAGTATCATCTGCCTCACCTTGTGACAATCTACTTCAATGTGCTTGGTTCTCTCATGGAAGACTGAGTTGGTGGCAATGTGTATAGCAGCCTGGTTGTCGCAATGCATGGTCATTGGAGTGGATTGAGTAATCTCCAAGTGCTTCAGTATCCCTTTGATCCATACAAGCTCATTAGTCAGCTTCAGCATGGCTCGGTATTCAGCTTCAGCACTTGAGCATGAGACCACCTTCTGCTTCTTACTCTTCCAAGTTACTAAGTTCCCTCCAATGAATGTGCAGTAGCCGGTTGTGGACCTTCTATCTGCTCTATCTCCTGCTCAATCCGCATCACAATAGCCCACAACTTCAGTACTCCCATTACACCCCATCCACACTCCTTGATCCGCTAAGCCATTGAGATACATCAAGATCCGGTTCACCATTCCCCAATGATGTTCTTTTGGAACTTGCATATGCTGGCTTACCTGGTTCACAGCAAAACAAATATCAGGACGTGTGATGGTTAGGTATATAAGCTTACCCACTAGCTTTCTATAAAGCTTTGCATCCTTGAATGGTGGACTGTCTTCAATCTATAAAGCTTTCCCCCTCACGTGGAACCTTGTATCCATCTTCCAAGGGAGTCTTGGCCGTCTTTCCATCAAGCTTACCTGCATCTTTCAACAGATCAAGTGTATACTTTCTTTGGGATAGAAACAAACCTTCCTTGGATCTACATATCTCAATCCCAAGGAAGTATTTCATCTCTCCCAAGTCTTTAATCTCAAAAACAGATTTAAGAAAGTCTTTGGTTGCTTGTATCTCTTCTTTATCACTACCTGTTATAATGATGTCATCTACATATACAAGTAGAACGACAATACCTGAAGGTGTGTTGAGTGTGAAGAGAGTATGATCAAGCTCTGACTTCCTAAAGCCTCTTCCATTCAGAGTTGTGCTCAACTTGTTGTACCATGCCTTTGGTGATTGTTTCAGACCATAGATGGCTTTCTTTAGTCTGAGAACATTCCCTTTCTTCACCAAGTGCTCTAGACCAGGAGGAGGTAACATATACACTTCATCTTCTAGTTCTCCTTGTAGGAATGCATTCTTTACATCCATTTGCCACAAGCCCCACTCAAGATTCACCGCAAGTGATAGGACAATCCTGATGGTATGTAGCTTAGCAACTGGTGCAAATGTGTCTATATAATCCTCTCCATATGTTTGAGTAAATCCTCTTGCAACCAACCGAGTCTTCTTTCTATCAATCTGTCCATTTGCTAGGTACTTGATTGTGAAGATCCATCTACTAGACACTGCTCTCTTCCCTTTA